>NW_021214907.1:0-1343 GCF_002162155.2 Triticum dicoccoides | reverse complement strand
GGATTAGAGCATGCAGTAGCCTTCGAGACGATGCCGGTTCTTTGCTTTCACCTGCCCCGGCGCCGAGCCACCTCGCCGCGGCTTTTCATAGCAGCTGGGCGAGGGCGGCGAGCACCATGAGATGATCTTCCTCCTGGACGTCAGCTTCGGCTTCCTCCTCCAGCAGCACGACAAGCACTTCCTCGTCATCCGAGTCCATCGCCGAGGCAGGAAAATCGCCGAACACCTTGTACGCGGTGGCGTGCACCCGCCGCTAAACTACCCCTCCGCGGCCGAAAACGGCGGCCGGAAACGCCCAGCTGGTCTCGGAGGGGCTGCCACGGCGAACCTCTGCTATTTTTCCGGCGGGAAATGGCTACCTAGCGGTGAAGGGCGGCACCGGGATATACCTAGTGGCGGCCGAGAGCACGGGAGGGGTGGGAGGCGAGTCGGGGAAGAAAATATTGACTTTTCACCTGACGGCGTGGGCCAGCCGTGCTTTTCCCTTGCGCCGGAGCCCCCAAGCGACCCCCAGCGCGCCGGGTTTGGCCTGCGGCCGCCGGGCGGAAAAAAGGCCGAACCGAGGCTTTTCGTTGTCCTGGGGGCGCGACTGGGCCGTTTTTTGGCGCCGGGGCCGAAAAAGTGGCCTGGGGGGGGCTGTTGGGGGCGCGGCTGGAGATGCTCTAAGTTGCCGAAGATGGAAGAGCAGCAAGCGTTACTAGGATCCTAGAAGGATGTCCGAGAAGGCATTCCGATGTCTAGCAGCATTGAGAAGCTTCCACTGCTGAAGGAAATCAATCATTTTGAAAATGAAGTCAAAGCATACAAATGGTAGCCAAAGTAAGCAGATGCTTCTCTATTCATACATATGGTAGCTTACTAGTTGAATTCTTGGTCAACCTTGTAGATAATACAGGAAATTAAAGAGAAAGAGACACCGATTTGTGGGGTATAAGTGTTTTCGGGCAAATAGTTGTATATGCCAATCATTTGTATGAAAAAGATATATGGTACTCTTCACAACATGTAGGGCATATTTGCTAACTGATTTTGTTTACTCCATGCAAAATTGAAAGCAATTAAACAAACAGCAATAGAAAATAACATGCACAGAAGAAACTGAGAATTGTACCTGTTGTGCCCTTGGATTGGAACAAAGATGGACCTCTTAGAGATACATCTTTTGACAAACAACAACAGAAATTAACATCGACTATACGGTATATGAAAGTGTTCAACTGAGACAACTTTTGACAAAATTACAATAACGGGCAAGTAACAAGAATAGTGTTCCTTTTCTGTGCTAGTTTAGAAGGCCATCACTGAAAACCGATAAGAGTGAATGCCAAGCTCCTTTTTAATGC
>NW_021214906.1:0-1357 GCF_002162155.2 Triticum dicoccoides | reverse complement strand
GGAGGGGGGAGATATTTTGGAGAGGGGGGGAGTGTCGGTGGGGTTCGGGGTATGGGAGGAGTGGGTATAAGGGAGTGGGGTTGGGCCTTGGCCCGGTTGGGCAGGCCAGCTGGGTCGGAGCCCAATGGGGGGTGCTTCCTCTTTTTTATTTGTTTGTTTTCTCTTTTGTATTTTCTTTCTTTTTATTTATTTACTTTTCTGTTTTAAATCATTTTAAATTATTCAGGCATTTTATAAAAATGCGTTTACTACACCATATTTATCTATGTAATATTTAGTACAAACCGAACATTTTTATTTTAATGTTTGAAAACTTTTATTATTTATCAAACTTTGAATTCGAATTTTGGGCCGGTTTTGATCTAACAATAGATTAGCAACAGTAACCGTGGGGACGTGGCACCATTAGCATGGGATTACTGTAGCTTAATTACCCGGGCATTACAAAACTCCTCTACTACAAGAAATCTCGTCCTGAGATTTAGGAGGTGGAAGGAAACAGTGCGGGGTATTCATCACGCAGGCGGTCCTCGCGTTCCCAAGTGGCTTCATCTTCAGAGTGATGCGACCATTGGACCTTGAGGAATTTGATCGCCTTCTGACGTGTGCGGCGTTCGGCTTGGTCGAGAATGCGGACCGGATGCTCTTTATAGGGGAGGTCCTGTTGCAATTCGAGCACTTCATGATCCACTGCTCGGATTGGGTCCTTGAAGCAACGGCGGAGCTGTGACACGTGGAACACATCGTGAACCTGAGAAAGGTTCGGCGGAAGCTCCAATTGATATGCCACTTTTCCACGCCTTTCGAGAATAGTGAATGGGCCAACATAGCGAGGAGCTAGCTTTTCCTTGATCCCAAAGCGGTGAGCACCCTTCATTGGTGTAACTCAAAGATAAGCCTTTTCGCCAGGTTGATAGACCATGTCTTTGTGATGATGGCCATACTGACTTTTCTAACGTGACTGAGCAGTCTTGAGATTCTCGCGAATAATGCAGACTTGTTCTTCAGCCTGTTGGATAATATCTGGACCGAAGAGTGGACGTTCCCCAGTTTCTGACCAGTTCAGAGGGGTCCGACACTTTCGTCCATATAACGCTTCGAAGGGGGACATCTTCAGACTAGCTTGATAGCTATTATTATAAGAGAACTCGACATATGGAAGAGATTCCTCCCATTTCTTGCTGAAGGAAATTACACTAGCTCCAAGCATGTCTTCGGGAACTTGGTTGACACGTTCAACTTGTCCTTGGCGACTGAGGATGAAACGCGGTACTGAATGACAGATGAGTTCCCATAGCTTCTTGGAAACTTGCCCAAAATCTTGAAGTGAATAAGCTGCCACAGTCTGAACTGATAA
>NW_021214905.1:0-1413 GCF_002162155.2 Triticum dicoccoides | reverse complement strand
AACAAATTGTTGTTGAGCAATTGACAGAATTGAGCGTAGTTATGAGAATATCTAGGTATGATCATGTATATAGGTATCACGTCCGAGACAAGTAGACCGACTCCTGCCTGCATCTACTATTATTACTCCACTCATCGACCACTATCCAGCATGCATCTAGAGTATTAAGTTAAAAACAGAGTAACGCCTTAAGCAAGATGACATGATGTAGAGGGATAGAATCATGCAATATGAAGAACACCCCATCTTGTTATCCTCGATGGAAACAATACAATATGTGCCTTGCTGCCCTTACTATCACCGGGAAAGGACACCGCAAGATTGAACCCAAAGCTAAGCACTTCTCCAATTGCAAGAAAGATCAATCTAGTAGGCCAAACCAAACTGATAATTCGAAGAGACTTGCGAAGATAACCAATCATACATAAAAGAATTCAGAGAAGATTCAAATATTATTCATAGATAGACTTGATCATAAACCCACAATTCATCGGTCTCAACAAACACACCGCAAAAAGAAGATTACATCGAATAGATCTCCACAAGAGAGGGGGAGAACATTGTATTGAGATCCAAAAAGAGAGAAGAAGTCATCTAGCTACTAACTATGGACCCGTAGGTCTGAAGTAAACTACTCACACTTCATCGGAGAGGCTATGGTGTTGATGTAGAAGCCCTCCGTGATCGATGCCCCCTCCGGCGGAGCTCCGGAACAGGCCCCAAGATGGGATCTCGTGGATACAAAAAGTTACGGCGGTGGAATTAGGGTTTTGGCTCCGTATATGGTCGTTTGGGGGTACGTGGTTATATATATGAGGAAGATGTACGTCGGTGGAGCAACAGGGGGCCCACGAGGGTGGAGGGCGCACATGGGGGGGGGTAGGCGTGCCCCCCTACCTCGTGGCCTCCTATTAGTTGGCTTGAAGTAGGGTCCAAGTCTCCTGAGTTGTATACGGTGAGAAAATCACATTCCCGAAGGTCTCGTTCCGTTTGGACTCCATTTGATATTCCTTTTCTTCGAAACCCTAAAACAGGTAAAAAACCAGCAATTCTGGGCTGGGCCTCCGGTTAATAGGTTAGTCCCAAAAATAATATAAAAGTGGATAATAAAGCCCAATAATGTCCAAAACAGTAGATAATATAGCATGGAGCAATCAAAAATTATAGATATGTTGGAGACGTATCAATGTCTACTACGCAACCTTCTTCTTGTAGACGTTGTTGGGCCTCCAAGTGCAGAGGTTTGTAGGACAGTAGCAATTTTCCCTCAAGTGGATGACCTAAGGTTTATCAATCTATAGGAGGTGTAGGATGAAGATGGTCTCTCTCAAGCAACCCTGCAATCAAATAAGAAAGAGTCTCTTATGTCCCCAACACATCCAATACAATGGTAAATCGTATAGGTGCACTAGT
>NW_021214904.1:0-1435 GCF_002162155.2 Triticum dicoccoides | reverse complement strand
AAATAGGTTCAAAAGAAATGAAATCCCTATGTAACAGACGAATTTCCGTATGAAACCCTGATACTTCGAAGGAGATTGTCTGTTTTGTACACGAAGTGCATCCAGTTTTTGCCGTAAGCCTCTCTACTTTGTTACACATGCTATGTGGGTGAAATGATGATACCATGCCAACTTGGAACCTTTTCAGAGTTAATTTCAAATGCTTTTCAATCTCTTGGTCTTATAGATCAAAATAATCAGTAAATGCATGAAAAATAACAAATGAAGTCAGAAAGGGTTGTAAATTGATGATGTGGATTTGAATGGTGCATTTTGAACACATAAAAACAAGGGTGTTCAAATAAGTTTAAAAGAAATGAAATCCCTTTGTAACAGATGAGTTTCCGTATGAAACCTACTTCAAAGGAGATTTTCTGTTTAGTACACGAAGTGCATCCAGTTTTTGCCGTAAGCCTCTCTACTTTTTGCACATGCCATGTGGGTGAAATGATGATACCATGCCAACTTGAAACCTTTTCAGATTCATTTCAAATGCTTTTCAATTTCATGGTCTTATAGCTCAAAATAATCAGTAAATGCATGAAAAATAACAAATGAAGTCAGAAAGGGTTGTAAATTGATGATGTGGCTTTGAATGGTGCATTTTAAACACAGAAAAACAAGGGGGTTCAAATAAGTTCATAAGAAATGAAATCCCTTTGTAACAGACGAGTTTCCGTATGAAACCCTGATACTTCGAAGGAGACTGTCTATTTTGTACACGAAGTGCATCCAGTTTTTGCCGTAAGCCTCTCTACTTTCTTGCACGTGCTATGTGAGTGAAATGATGATACCATGCCAACTTGGAACCTTTTCAGAGTTCATTTCAAATGCTTTTCAATTTCATGGTCTTATAGATCAAAATAATCAATAAATGCATGAAAATAACAAATGAAGCCAGAAAGAGTTGTAAATTGATGATGTGGCTTTGAATGGTGCATTTTTAAATCGGAAAAACAAGGGGGTTCAAATAAGTTCAAAAGAAATGAAATCCCATTGTAATAGACGAGTTTCCGTATGAAACCCTGATACTTTGAAGGAGACTTTCTGTTTTGTACATGAAGTGCATCCAGTTTTTGCCATAAGCCTCTCTACTTTCTTGCACATGCTATGTGGGTGAAATGATGATACCATGCCAACTCGGAACCTTTTCAGAGTTCATTTCAAATGCTTTTCAATTTCATGGTCTTATAGATCAAAATAATTAGTAAATGCATGAAAATAACAAATGAAGTCAGAAATGGTTGTAAATTGATTATGTGTCTTTGAATGGTGCATTTTGAACACAGAAAAACAAGGGGGTTCAAATAAGTTCAAAAGAAATGAAATCCCTTTGTAACAGACGAGTTTCCGTATGAAACCCTGATACTTCAAAGGAGACTGTCTGTTTTGTACA
>NW_021214903.1:0-1723 GCF_002162155.2 Triticum dicoccoides | reverse complement strand
GGGGGGGGGGCAAAGAATGGTTGGTGAGTGTAGTAGTATAAAGTCTAGTTGTAATAATTGGGCGTGTAGAAAGAGCGAGTGTGGTGGTGTAAAAAGTGCTCAAAGCATTCCAACTTAGAAAAAGTGCTCAAAGCGATCTGATCTGATGTGATCCGGATGGGCCACGCACTGTTCATGTTGTCTGGTGATAATTGGGAGGGCCACTGAGCGAGAGAGGCCTGATCTTTTGAGATCTAATATGAGTATTTTTTTTCATGACCTACTAAAGTCTTATGGAGTACTCTTAGAGCAACTCTAGCAGACCCCGCATTCTTTCGGCCCGCAAAATGTTTTTGCAATTTACGGAAAAACGTCTTTGCGGACCGGCGCGGACGGCCGCAGTTCAGACCCCACATAATGGACCCATAACAAAATATTCCCGGAATATGCTTTTTTATGGGTCGGCTTTACGGCGTCTGATCTGGCGCAGCTCCTCCCGGCCCGCAAAACTTAAATTTGCACCTTAATTTGATCTAGCATATTGCATTGCTTTGCTTTATCAACAACATTGGATATAAAAGACATCACCAAATCTTTGCTAGAATAGCTAGACCAAAGAAAACAAGAACCATAAGTATGCATTTTAGAAGATTTCCAACTTTCATAATTGCTCCCACTAGTTGGACTAATATCTTCTCCATGCATTCATTGTTGATCTGTGGATTCTTGATTTTGCATTCTTCTTTCTTCATCTTTGGTTCGAAAGAAGTGGACGTTGCTTCCCCTCTAGTTACACATGCAGCCGCATCATTGCATTCGATTGTATTAAGGAGTGCACTAACATCTATTAAGTTTCTTTCTATCAACAAATCAATATATTGGCCTTCCCAAAACCAAAATGAGCATCCATCGTCCTACACAAAATAATGAGCAAGCTCGAAGTGAGCTACCGCAATTGAACTAAAGAATGAACTATGAAACAAGCTACCGCAAGTGCACGTACCCCGTCGTTTTCGCATTTGAAGAACACCCATCCGGGGTGCTTTGGCGTGCTCAAAGTGAGCCGCAACACTTCCCGCGTGCAGTCGTTGCAGTCTATGAGCGGCATCGGCAAGCCACAAAGACGCTGCGCGAGCGCCGAGCCCGTTGGACGGCCGGACGAGTCCATACCCGCAAACCTTCGGCGGCGGCGGGCGGACGAACCCGTACCTGCATGCGGCGATGCGCCCTTTGCCTGGGCTGCGGGAGATGCTCCCCGACCACTCCATCGCTTGGGGCAGCAACCGGCGGCCGGAAAAAGCCAAATCCGGCGGCCCGCGATGAAGTGTCGCAGATCTGCAAATCAGGCGGCCAGCCGATGCAGGGGGTAGGGAGGGGAGGCCTCGTGCACGTGGCGGCCTTCCGGCTTGCTCCTGCCGGCTGCTTTCGCCGGAATCTTGGGCGGCGGCCGACGGCGGCGCGAGGGGGGAGAGGAGAGGTGGTTGGTGGGGGAAAGCGCGGGATGAAATGTCCCCGCACCAACCGCTTCCGCTTATATGCAGGGCACCGCAGCCGCGAGGTGGAAACCCACGTTTTCCCGGGTTGGGGTCAGGATTTTGCCGCGCCCCGTAAAATTTTTTGCGGGCCGGGACGGGATGCGGGGTCTGATCGGGCTAGTTTTTCCATCTCGACCCGCATTTTGGCGGTTATTTTACGGGTCGGGGCGGGATGCGGGGTCTGCTAGAGTTGCTCCTAGCTAGCTTAC
>NW_021214902.1:0-1046 GCF_002162155.2 Triticum dicoccoides | reverse complement strand
GCGTAGAGGGAATTTTTCGGATACTTCTCCATCACCAAAAATTATGAAAAAATACCATCGTTCCTATAGCACATGTGCCCACGTCGTGCAAAAAAACTCATGATTTTATCGCGCTCCGAGTATTATTAATATTGACGCCGCATCGTTACCGCAGAACGTCTACTACCGTGTCATCGCCGTCCGTGAGGGGGGGCTACGCCCCGGAGACACGTCCCGCCTCTTCGGACATGCCACCACACCACCCCGCATGTATGAGGGCCCGGTGCGACGCTCCGGTGGCATTGCTACCCCCAGTGCCCCCGTCCCGCCTAACCCTGTAGCGTTTGACCACAGGATCTAGCCCTTTGACTTTGCACGGACGAGCTTTGACCAGTGGACCTCCCCATCCGGTTGTGTTAGGTCAGCCCATAGGAACACTTTGGAGCGACATCCGGGCTAGACCCACAGCAAGATCCCCTCCGTGTAGACCCGACGCGTCCGTTTCCCCCCTCCACGTGCCGGCAGCGGCGCCGTCCGTGAGGGGGGCACACCCCGGACACGCGTGCCGGGCGTTTGCAACCGCCACAACACTTACAGACTTGTGAGAGGCCGCCTACGCAAGATTTGGCGGCATGCTAACCCCCCCTCATGTGACCACGTCGTGCAAAAAAACTCATGATTTTATCACGCTGCGAGTATTTAGTAATATTGACGCCGCATCGTTACCGCAAAACGTCTACTACCATGTCATCGCCGTCCGTGAGGGGGGGCCACGCCCCGGAGACGCGTCCCGCCTCTTCGGACATGCCACCACACCATCCCGCATGTATGAGGGCCCGGTGTGACGCTCCGGTGGCATTGCCACCCCAGTGCCCCCGTCCCGCCTAACCCTGTACCGTTTGACCACGGGATCTAGCCCTTTGACTTTGCACGGACGGGCTTTGACCAGTGGACCTCCCCACCCGGTTGTGTTAGGTCAGCCCATAGGAACACTTTGGAGCAACATCCGGGCCAGACCCACAGCAAGATCCCTCCGTGTAGACCCGACGCGTCCGTTTCCCCCCTCC
>NW_021214901.1:0-1217 GCF_002162155.2 Triticum dicoccoides | reverse complement strand
AAAGAGCTACGCAAGGATGCTGTTCAGCTCGTTCAGGAGACTAATCAGCTTAGGGACGAGAGGGATAAGCTCGTCGAGGATCAGGATAAACTGAAGGAGGACAGGAGACGCCTCAGGGGTGAGATGATTGACCTGAAGATGGATATAGATCTTTCCGGAAGAGAAGGAGAGGCAGATAAAAAGAAGCTGATGCAGCTGGGCATAATCCTTGCTGAAGATTAGTTTTTTAAGTAGCTAGCTAGCTCACCTTATTAGTTGATGATGATCGAGTAACTAGAGTACTTGAGTGAACTTTTGTGAAGTTTAATATTAACTTGTTGAGTTCATGAGCCTCTTTATGTAATGATTATATATTAAGTAAGTACCTAGTGTTGATGAGTATATTGTGTTCAGTAGTATCTATTAAGTAAGTAGCTAGCTAGTGTTGATGAGTATTTTTTTTATTAAAAAAAAACCATTTGCTGGCATTGGACGAGCAGGCACACCAGAGTTATGATGGACTTAGTGTTGGCGCTGGACTGGTGATACACCAGCACGATGTAGGATATTGCTGATGTGTCCTCCAACGCCACCACTACATTTTAGCAATGGCGCCATATTAGTGGCGTCACGTGTCTATGCCAGCAAGGATGTTTTTGGCATGCCATAGCTAGGCTTTTTTCCACTAGTGTGTAGGCGGTCCTAGATGAAGGAAATATGCCCTAGAGGCAATAATAAAGTTATTATTTATTTCCTTTATTCATGATAAATGTTTATTAATCATGCTAGAATTGTATTAACCGGAAACTTAGTACATGTGTGAATACATAGAAGAAACATATAGTCCCTAGTATGCTTCTACTTGACTAGCTCATTAATCAAAGATGGTTATGTTTCCAAACCATAGACATGTGTTGTCATTTGATGAACGGGATCACATCATTAGGAGAATGATGTGATGGACATAACTCATTCGTTAGCTTAGTATTATGATCATGTCAGTTTCATTGCTACTGCTTTCTTCATGACTTATACAAGTTCCTTAGACTATGAGATTATGCAACTCTCGAATACCGGAGGAACACTTTGTATGCTACCAAACGTCACAATGTAAATGGGTGATTATAAAGGTGCTCTACAGGTGTCTCCGAAGGTGTTTGTTGGGTTGGCATAGATTGAGATTAGGATTTGTCACTCCATGTTTCGGAGAGGATCTCTGGGCCCTCTCGGTAATACTC
>NW_021214900.1:0-1329 GCF_002162155.2 Triticum dicoccoides | reverse complement strand
CTGCATTTATTCGTCAATTTGCAGGTCCTTTATTCCAGAGGAGGACGGTCCCACATGTCTTAGGTATTGTATTAGTTGGTCCTGCTTGTCAGTAGTAGGCCTCACATGTCAGTGTACTCAATGAGTTAATATGTGAGTGGACAAGGGGTCCCACATGTCATTGGCATTGTGTTAGTTGGCCCCACATGTCAGTGGTAGGTCCACAGATCATTTTAGTAAATATGTGAGTGGTCAAACCAACTGCTTGAAGTGACACATAAGCAAAAATGACATGACACGTAGGCGGAATTGATGATGTGGCGTCCAGTCATATCAACGCATCCCTGTTTAGAACGTTATGACCATTTATATTGGTCGTGATCAGCTAGAAATATGGCAGCAGACCAGTGTTGTCTGCTTTACGACCATTTCGTGTAAGGAAATTGTGACCTTTCTGACCAAAATGGTCGTTATGGTTTAGGGTTTGGAGCCCCTTGAACAGCTTTTGACCAATTGGTCTCAAATGGTCATAGATTTACGACCAATTCGTTCAGGGTCACTGACAGAAGGTCACAAGTTGACATATTTTTTGTAGTGTACATCTACTACATCATTCAATCACAGAATCTATATATAACTATCTATAAATGAATCCAATGAAAATAAACTTTAACTAATCAACTAATTAAAAAATCATAACTACTACATCTACTGGATGTGATTCAATCACAAATTCTACATATCAGTGGCTCTAATTGAATCCAGTACGAAAAATCCCCAACTAAACATCTAATTAAAAAACAATAACTACTAAATCTACTGGATGTGATTCAGTCACACATTCTACATATCAGAGGCTATAAATGAATCCATTACAAAAAAAATCTAAGTAAACATCTAATTAAAAGCCATAACTACTACATCTACTGGATGTGATTCAATCCTAGATTCTACATATCAGTGGCTCTAATTGAATCCAATACAAAAAAAACCAAGTAAACATCTCATTAAAAAACCCTAACTACTTGATCTACTGGATGATTCATTCGCAGAATCCAAACTTAACCTTCACTATGAATCAATCAAACATCTAAGAACCCTAATTATCAGAAGGGGATGCAGCAACTAGCAACAACAAAAAACCCTCACACCTAAATCTACTGATTAACGGGGGTAACTACCAATGGAGGGGACTGCTGGCAAGGATTACATGCAGGTCCACGTGCTCGCCGCCGGCCTCCGTAGGTCCATCAGAAGGGCCGCTCGACGCCGTCACGCCAAGCTCCGGCACGGCCGAGTCCGCCACGACCACCTTCTTCAACTCCAGATCCGCCGCCGCAGCGACCAATC
>NW_021214899.1:0-814 GCF_002162155.2 Triticum dicoccoides | reverse complement strand
CTGCCCGCTGCGGGCTCGGCCGCGCGCCCGCGCCGCCTCACCCCCGCTCCTCTGCTGCTGCTGGCGTTGCTGGCGACGCGACGACCGCGCCGACTCGTTGTCCAGCCGCCGCCTTGGCCCCCGTGCTGAACCCCGTCGCCGTACGCCACGGCCCCTGCTGCATCTGCGCCGTCCTACCGCCTGTGCACACCACTGCGCCCTCGCGTGCCCGCCCCTCGCTGCCTGGCCGTGCCCCGGTCGCGTCGCCCGCGCCAACCGCACCTCCAACCCGCATCGCCTCGCGCCGCTTGCTGTCTCCGCCGCTCCTGCCCGGGCGCGCCTGGCCGCGCCGTGGCCGCCCATGGCTGTCCCTTCCTTCATCGGCAGTTGCTGCCGCCCGTTGCGGTGGCCGGCGACGCCTCGCCGTCCCCCCTGTGTTGGAATGGGCGGGCGCCCATTCGGGCTGGCGCCCGTCGCCCGCACGCCCGAACCCGACAGGCCCCTGTGCCACTGGACAAAGGGGCCCGGCCCCAGAACGTTTTAAAAAATAATAATTTAAATTAAATTAATTAAAATAATAATAATAAATAAAAATATTAATTAATTAATTATTAATTAATTAACTTAATCTAATTAATCTGTTAATTAAACTAATTTACATGGTTAGTTAGTTAGAAGTGTATGATAAGCGGGGTCCATCCCCAAAATGTTAAAATGAAATATATAAATAAAATTAAATATTAATTAATTAATTAACTAAATAATAAACTTAATTAATTATGTCTAAAATTAACTAATTAAGACTAATTAACCTAATTACCATTTAACCTAATTA
>NW_021214898.1:0-962 GCF_002162155.2 Triticum dicoccoides | reverse complement strand
ATGTCGAGGATTCGATCAAACCCTGTATGCAATTCCCTTTGTCAATCGGTATGTTACTTGCCCGAGACTCGATCGTCGGTATCCCAATACCTTGTTCAGTCTCGTTACCGGCAAGTCACTTTACTCGTACCGTAATGCATGATCCCGTGTCCAACACCTTGGTCACATTGAGCTCATTATGATGATGCATTACCGAGTGGGCCCAGAGATACCTCTCCGTCATACGGAGTGACAAATCCCAGTCTCGATCTGTGTCAACCCAACAGCTACTTTCGGAGATACCTGTAATGCACCTTTATAGTCACCCAGTTACGTTGTGACGTTTGGTATACCCAAGGCACTCTTACGGTATCCGGGAGTTACACGATCTCATGGTCGAAGGAAGAGATACTTGACACTTGCAAAGCTCTAGCAAAACGAACTGCACGATCTTTTATGCTATGCTTATGATTGGGTCTAGTCCATCACATCATTCTCCTAATGATGTGATCCCGTTATCAATGACATCCAATGTCCATAGTCAGGAAACCATGACTATCTGTTGATCACAATGAGCTGGTCAACTAGAGGCTTACCAGGGACATTGTGTGGTCTAAGTATTCACACGTGTATTACGATTTCCGGATAATACAGTTATAGCATGAATAAAAGACAATTATCATGAACAATGAAATATAATAATACTTTTATTATTGCCTCTAGGGCATATTTCCAACAGTCTCCCACTTGCACTAGAGTCACCAATCTAGTTACATTGTGATGAATCGAACACCCATAGAGTTCTGGTGTTGATCATGTTTTGTACGCGAGAGAGGTTTAGTCAGCGGATCTGCGACATTCAGATCCGTGTGCACTTTGCAAATCTCTATGTCTCCATCTTGAACATTTTCACGGATGGAGTTGAAACGACGCTTGATGTGCCTGGTCTTCTTGTGAAACCTGGGCTCCTTTGCGAGGGCAAT
>NW_021214897.1:0-1464 GCF_002162155.2 Triticum dicoccoides | reverse complement strand
TATATATATATATATATCAGAGAGTAGGATTCTTTTTACTCCTCAGCCCCCTTCGTCACTCTGGTGAGGACTCTTGACGTAGATGTTTTATCTTTCCTCTCCTCAATTTTTTCTCAAAAATTTTAGGATCTCGCAGGTATCTTGGGATCATTCCGATATTCTTATGACGAGAACATTGTTCTTGGTGCCTCCTGACAATTAGGGGTTGTGGCAGTGTCCCGGGGAGTTGAGCTCCGAGGTGTTGTCGTCATAATTTTATCAATGCAGTTCTGGAATACCCGAGTTTTGCCGACATCGAAAATCTCTTTTATGCAGTTGTTGGTGAGATAACCTCGACGCCACCCAGTACTGGGGAGTTCGGGACTATTGCCATAGCTTGTATAACGGATGCTTTTCGAAGGTTGAGGTACACGATTTTCGGAGTTTTCTTGGTTATGTGTTGACGGATGGATACAGCTGGATGTAGGGATTGTTAGTTTGGGTGAGATATATTGCTTCGCCCCGCTCATGGTCAACTTGTTATTCTCCGCCCCGCTCGGCTGCAAATCTTTCCTAGGAGGGATGCATTAGGCTTAATAGGAAAATGGGCTTTAAAAAATAATAAATGGGATGTAATTATAAAAACTGGGCAGTAACTATAAAAAAATGCACCAAACATGAAATTAGTTTATAAAATATTATTTATGGATTTTGAAAATCTTAAATTTTCATTGTTGCACGGGCAATGTTTCGTTGGATTTTTTCGTAATACAAGTTTATATTTAATCTGACTAGAAATTTCGGGATAAAAATATTTCGGATCCCATCAAAATGTGGGAAATTTTATTGAATTCTGTCTTCAATGGTTGGTTGAAATTATTAATCGTTGTCCTAGCTAGAAAATGGGCTGTGCTTTTAACAAAGTGTAAATGGGCTGTAGTAAATTCCATTAGAATTCAAAAATGGGCTGTACATTCTAACTCGCAAATGGGCTATAAGTTCTCTGCCACACACTTGTGGGCCTACTAAGTTGACACGTCCCCTAAAAAAAATTGATGCGTATGCAAGGCTTTGTCAACTTATTATAGTCAACACACGGTTCTCGCAGCAGTGGCCGTTGGATGTCTATCCAACAGATGTCGTGCTTCTTCTTCAATCTCGGATATTCTTAGCTTCGGCCGCCCAAAAAACGATTCCTCCCCTGACATCTGGGGCGCACCATTTAGGAGGCTGACCTATGGGCCTACTAAGTTGGCGTGTACCAAGGACTTTGTCAACTTAGTCAATATAAACGATTCTAGCTTCAGTGACCGTACGATGTCCATCCAACGGCCGTAGTGCTTCTTCAACCTCTGGTCTTCTTGCTCCAGCCGCCCAAAGCAGCGCCTGCCCTGCCGCATGCTCCTACCTCCCATGGCCGGCTGTGCTGCCGCGGAAGCCTCACCGCTCCTTACTATTCCCATCGCTGGCCAGGCCCTGCGGCCA
>NW_021214896.1:0-1011 GCF_002162155.2 Triticum dicoccoides | reverse complement strand
CCCCCCCCCCCCTGTGGACCGCCTTTTCTGTTTTTTTAAAAGATAAAAATGTCAAAAAAATAAAAGAATATAATTTGCCATGTGATATGTGGTCTAGTTGTTGAGAAAATTTACAAATATAAATTTCGACTTTATTTGCAAAATCTCTCTGGAAATTTGTAAAATGGGCATAACTTTTGCATACGAACTCGGATTAAAAAGTCTTATATATGAAAAATCATCTACTCGAAAAGTTACATCCGAATTTAACCGGGGGAACCCCGTTAAACATTTTCAAAATCCCCAAAAACCTAACACAAAAAAAGTTACGGGGCTTTCAAGATCTAGAGGCAAAAAATTCAAAAAAAAAGGTTTGGGATACTTCGTACGTATGCATGACCGATTTGGGATGATTCCAAGGGAAACAAAACAAACCTTTCTCAAATTCATGGCAGCAACTTACACCTAATGCACGTGAACTTGGAGAAAGTCACTTCTTTCATCCAAGCATAAGCTTCATGAACGGAACACGAAGGCATTGCTTACAAGGTTTTCAACACTAGGTTGATGTTCAGCATGAATCATGGGGGAGACAAAAATGCTGTTGATGGGCTCAACAACAACTCATTAGAATTTTCCATATTACTAGACTTCCACCATCAGGTAAACACGGTGATAGCAATGGTCAGACCAAAAGAAGTAATGGTGTATGCTCGAGGGATCAACCACGAGTAAGACAACATTACGAAAATCGTTGGTTCTGATTTGACTTGACGATAGCCCATACTCAAGTCAAAGTCTTGACAAGGATATAGATCCAACAACTGATCACGAGGACCAATCAATGGAGATATCATCTTTCTTCAACACACACACACACGCACAAAAGATATCCCTTAACATGAACTAAGTCAGACAAGCTTTTATCTTCCAACTCTCCAAGTTGTTGTTTAGCTTAACCAACTAGCTCAGGGTATCCGACACAGATTCTTGGAGAAAGGGTGGCTTACAAGAAACCCCCCCCCCTGTGGA
>NW_021214895.1:0-865 GCF_002162155.2 Triticum dicoccoides | reverse complement strand
TTGGGCTCGGGCTCTCTTTTCTTCTTGCAGTCCGCCTTCCATTTCTCATGATCAGCAGCCGCGGCCGCGGCAGTTTCCTCGGCACTACGTTCCCAAGGCCTTGTGGGGAGAGGCTTCAGTGATGGCTCCGGTACCTTTGTGGTCTTAGGTACATAAGGGTCCGGGTTAATAATCCAGGACTGCTTCTGCTTCTTTGCCGGAGGTGGATTGGGGGGCGGCGTCTGATCACCCGCCGGACGAGGACTAGGGGGCGGCGTCTGATCACCCGCCGGACGTTGTGGACTGGGGGGCGTCGGCTGACGTGACGGAGGTGTAGGTGAACCGCCACCACCGTAGGGGGGTGGACTTGTTGTCCTTGGCGCCTCGCCTGGAAACTTGATAAACTTCTTTTGCCATAGAATGAAATGGCGCTTGACATCTCCAAGTCTTTTCTCCCCTTCAGGTGTAGCAATGTCAATCTCCAGGTCCTCAAACCCTTGGACTATGTCCTCCACCGTGACACGAGCATAGCCATCTTGAATGGGGTTGTTGTGGTGGAGTGCTCCATGTAAACATGGTTTTACGGTTTTTTTGTTAATTATCAAATTTTACGGTTTTTTTGTTAATTATCAAGTTTTAAGTTATTTTACCGTTTTTGTTAAACTAATTAACTAGTTAAAATTAAAAAGAACAAAAAAAGAAAAAAAAAGAAAAAATTCCGGTGGCCCGCGGCGCCCCTCTCTCTCTCCACGATCTCGCTCTCTGTCTAAGACCGGTGGCCCGTGCACGCGCGGCAGTACCGAGGCCGGCCGGCGGCGTTGAGGGCGGGCGAGCGAGGCGGCGCGCGCGCGGTGGGCGAGGGAGGCCGGTGACGGCCGGCGGCGCC
>NW_021214894.1:0-1495 GCF_002162155.2 Triticum dicoccoides | reverse complement strand
GTTTAAATAGCAAAGGAATTATGATTTTTAATTCAAGGGATCAGGAGCAACGCTCTGATCAAGGATGGATAAGTTGAATAGACTTAGGGGTACCATCGATGGCAATCTGATTGGCCGAGAACCAGCTCCTGTTCGAAAGACGTCTGAGCGGAAAGATAATATATAAGGATCAACTGATGATTGCGTGCATTCGCACACATATAGGATCAACGGACTTAAATGACAGTGACAAAGGATGCCAATAAGATTACTAGATTTATGGAATTAACCAAAATGTAAGCAAGCAAGAATTTCAAGGGCAATAGGCTCCTGAGGATTTTTGGAAGATCGAATGGTATTTCGAAGATTGATGACATACATGAATCAACTGGGGATGAGTGAATACTCGGTAAGTGTGAGAAATTATTCGTAGGGATATTCATGTGTCAAGAACTGCAAGGCAGTAAGCTCAAAGGATTATCGAAACAACGACGAGTGTTTCGGGGTATCTTGTAATAACAAGACCAACTGGGAATAAAAGTAAAAATGACAGGTGTAAGTATTTATCCATAGGGATTTTTTGGTGGTAGGGAATTGCAAAAGCAATAGGCATAAGGTCTTGAGAAAATATCGGAGAGTATTGTCAGAATATTCCGTTGAAGCAGTCGACCATCCGTAATGAAAGGGTTCTCCGGCAGGAAGTGGTAGCGAGAACCTAGAGTTAGATTTTAGCAAAATCATTTAACCCGAATAGAAGAGAGATCAGAATCCCAGAGTATAGACGAGGAGTAAAAGATCCTAATACCACCCAATGGCGACGTGGGCCCGTAAGGCACACAGCCAAGTTAGTAAAAGTTTTGCAATGACTAGACTCAACTTCGGCCAAGGAGTTGGAAAGGGGGATTCCTACAGGCAGTCGGCTCTGATACCAACTTGTGACGCCCCCGGTTTAATCGTACACTAATCATGCACGCAAATGTGTACGATCAAGATCAGGGACTCACGGGAAGATATCACAACACAACTCTACAAATAAAATAAGTCATACAAGCATCATAATACAAGCCAGGGGCCTCGAGGGCTCGAATACAAGTGCTCGATCATAGACGAGTCAGCGGAAGCAACAATATCTGAGTACAGACATAAGTTAAACAAGTCTGCCTTAAGAAGGCTAGCACAAACTGGGATACAGATCGAAAGAGGCGCAGGCCTCCTGCCTGGGATCCTCCTAACTACTCCTGGACGTCGTCGTCAGCCTGCACGTAGTAGTAGGCACCTCCAGTGTAGTAGGAATCATCGTCGACGGTGGCGTCTGGCTCCAGGGCTCCAGCATCTGGTTGCGACAACCAGGTAAAAGGGAAAGGGGGAAAAGAGGGAGAAAAGCAACCGTGAGTACTCATCCAAAGTACTCGCAAGCAAGGAGCTACACTACATATGCATGGGTATATGTGTAAAGGGCCATATCAGTGGACTGAACTGCAGAATGCCAGAATAAGGGGGGATAGCTAGTCTTATC
>NW_021214893.1:0-1649 GCF_002162155.2 Triticum dicoccoides | reverse complement strand
GTAGTTCCCCTTTTTATAACCTAAGTACTAGCACTAGTACTAATACCTGCATAGTGGGAACACGTTCAGGTTTGGTACGTACTAGTAGGTGTGAGCAGGCTTTCGAATGTGATGGGAACAAGGTAAAGATTAATTGATGGTTTTGGTTTCGAGGCCCGAAACGGCTCCCGATGAGTTTAGCGGAACATAAATTTCAAGTACTACACTGCTCGAATGCGTAAATATTATGTTACTGTCAAAAATTGGCACAAAATACGAAGGAGACCAATGGAAGTACTACTAGCAACCAACGATTTAACTACTCGCATGCACGCAGTGGAGTAATAATGTCTTTCTTCCGCCCTCACGTCCACTCAATTTGCATGCGCTATATTAATTGACCATCAATGAAGTGAACGACTTTACACGCGTCAAATTATCACAATGGGTGGATCTTGGTACAAAATTGCATCCGCCCGTGTACCCGCGTGTGCGTGCGAGGGAATGAGTGTGTGCGTGGCGTGCGTGCACATCTTCTCTTCGTGCATGTACCACCAGTATGGCTCAGGGAGGACGAGTACATTCTTCTGGAACCAGCAGCACGTCACTGTGATTAATCCATGCAAGGAGGTCGCGACAATGCCTCCACATGTGCCACGTGGCTTCATGAACTGCAAGAGAGACACTGTGTAGCGTGCCATTGGTATTCTAATTTACGTGTTTTGCACATACTAGAAGTACTAGTAAGGTACACGTGCATTGCACGCATCAGATTTTGCAACCAAATTATGAATAAATACCACACTATAGCATGTAAGCTCTGAGTCATATATGCCTGATGTAGCCCTTCGTTTAATTCTTATAGTTCATCTCATTCAAAATCAATTAGAGGGTGCTTCGATATGTTTTAGTCCCATGACTAAAAGTAGTGAGACTAAAACATGCTAGCCTCATCCATGCTTGGATCCAAATACTAAGGAGACTAAAAACAAGTTAATGAGAATTTATTATCCTCCAAACCCTCCAATCCAGAACTCGCCCGTGCTAAAGGAGAGGAGTTAAATGAGGAGAGAGAGGACTAATCCACATTTTAGTAGGGGTACCCCTGACTAAAAAAATTTAGTCTTAAGACTAGTTTTAGCCCCTCTTTAGTCAGGGGTGCTTGGAACTTTAGTCTCTTAAAGAGACTATTTTTAGTCAGACTAAAATAAGTCCCTTGGATCCAAGCACCCTCTTAGTTTTTATAAAAAAGCTAAGAACGCGGGAATAGGAAAAACATGGGATTATAGTGGAATGTCGTCTTGAATCCTACAGGATTGTACGAGTGTTTGATTGTGCATGGAAAAAACGCAGAATTCTTTCAAAGAGGTTTGAGTGGATGGGATGTTTCCTATGAAATCTAGTGCAAATGAATCATATGAAAAAACTCCTATGGTTTACAATCCTACGAATCAAACAACCAAGATATGAAAAATTCCTAATGATTAGAATCCTCCAAAATTCCTTTGAGAATCCTTTGAATCAAAGAAGCCCTTAATCTATTTTATGATTCATGGAACTGTGTGTTGTAAAGCATAAAGTAAAAACAAATAATGGCAATTCAACTAGAAAAAAAGTTTGGGCAGTTATGATACGGAAGATTCTAGAACAAAAGAGAACCACTATTTTTT
>NW_021214892.1:0-1984 GCF_002162155.2 Triticum dicoccoides | reverse complement strand
ATGGACACATGCATACGTATGCATGGAGTGACATGGCATTTTAATTCAAAAAAATAGAAAAATGATAAGAAACACATGAAACCTTGGTTGATGTAATGTCATGCCACCAAGATGATGTGGTAAAGAAATTGGCACGTTTGACGAACGTTTGGACACACGCCCCTCACAAACCGGATCAACTCGCTAGAAGGTTCGTGGTTCTGAGAGGGAAGAATGCATGTTTGATGACGAACGGGAGATAGCTTCCTCTTACGGCCTTCAATTTTTTTTCTACGTATAACATGCACTACTACAACTGTAATGTGAAATTTTGGAAAATTCTAGGGGTCATTTGTCCTTTTAAAGACATTTAAGTGATTTTCTAACTATTTAATGACCATAATTCAAATTTGAATTACATCTACATGCAACGAGTAACCAAAATGGTTTGAAAAATTATATCTGTGTACTTGTGTGCGAGTTAATGCCATGTGCAGTAAATTAGAAGGAATTTTCAAACATATTGGTCTCACGACATGGACACATGCATACGTATGCATGGAGTGACATGACATTTTAATTCAAAAAAATAGAAAAATGATCAGAAAAACATGAAACCTTGCTTGATTTAATGTCATGCCATCAACATGATGTGGTAAAGAAATTTGCATGTTCGACGAAAGTTTGGACACACACCCCTCACAAACCGGAGCAACTCGCTAGAAGGTTTGTGGTTCCTAGAGGGAACAATGCATGTTTGATGACGAATGGGAGATCGCTTCCTCTTACGGCCTTCAATTTTTTTCTACGTCTAACGTGCACTACTACAACTATAATGTGAAATTTTGGAAAATTCTAGGGGTCATTTGACCTTTTAAAGACATTTAAGTGATTTTCTAACTATTTAATGACCGTAATTCAAATTTGAATTACATCTACATGCAACGACTAACCAAAATGGTTTGAAAATCATATTTGTGTACTTGTGTGCGAGTTAATTCCATGTGTAGTAAATTAGAAGGAATTTTCAAACATATTGGTCTCACGACATGGACAGATGCATACGTATGCATGGAGTGACATGGCATTTTAATCCAAAAAAATAGAAAAATGATTAGAAAAACATGAAACCTTGCTTGATTTAATGTCATGCCACCAAGATGATGTGGTAAAGAAATTTGCATGTTCGACGAAAGTTTGGACACACACCCCTCACAAACCGGAGCAACTCGCTAGAAGGTTTGTGGTTCCTAGAGGGAACAATGCATGTTTGATGACGAATGGGAGATAGCTTCCTCTTACGGCCTTCAATTTTTTTTCTACGTTTAACGTGCACTACTACAACTGTAATGCGAAATTTTGGAAAATTCTAGGGGTCATTTGACCTTTTAAAGAGATTTAAGTGATTTTCTAACTATTTAATGACCGTAATTCAAATTTGAACTACATCTACATGCAATTACTAACCAAAACGGTTTGAAAAATCATATTTGTGTACTTGTGTGCGAGTTAATTCCATGTGTAGTAAACTAGAAGGAATTTTCAAACATATTAGTCTCATGACATGGACACATGCATACGTATGCATGGAGTGACATGGCATTTTAATTCAAAAAAATAGAAAAATGATAAGAAACACATGAAACCTTGGTTGATGTAATGTCATGCCACCAAGATGATGTGGTAAAGAAATTGGCACGTTTGACGAACGTTTGGACACACGCCCCTCACAAAACGGAGCAACTCGCTAGAAGGTTCGTGGTTCTGAGAGGGAAGAATGCATGTTTGATGACGAACGGTAGATAGCTTCCTCTTACGGCCTTCAATTTTTTTTCTACGTATAACGTGCACTACTACAACTGTAATGTGAAATTTTGGAAAATTCTAGGGGTCATTTGTCCTTTTAAAGACATTTAAGTGATTTTCTAACTATTTAATGACCGTAATTCAAATTTGAATTACATCTACATGCAACGAGTAACCAAAATGGTTTGAAAAATTATAT
>NW_021214891.1:0-1075 GCF_002162155.2 Triticum dicoccoides | reverse complement strand
GAAAGTGAGTGAATTCGAAACTTTTTGAAAGTTAAATGAGAGGGAATAAAAGGACTTTCCCAAACTTTCATATTTGCTTTCTGATCTCCGTGAATTCAAATGCTTTTCAAACACAAAACCCTAGAGAGAAGATGACATGACTTCTTCCATTTAAAAATGAAAAGGGTGTTTGAAAAATAATTGAATTTCATTTGGAAATATTTCCAATTCAGAAACTTTAAGCAACTCAATGATTTTCACGAGAGAAGATAAAATGACTTCTTCAAATTATATGAAATATGAGTTGGAAGTTTCAAAGAATTAAATTCAAAGCCCCTTTGAATTTATTTTCAAATTGGAATAGATCATCCTGCATATTTTATTTTCTTGCATTTTGGTCGATCCTAGAAATTTCACGCAACTCAAGGACCCTTGGAGAGAGTTGGAGATTTCGTTATTTTCATATTTGAGAGTTTTCTCGAATTGAAAAAAGGATCATTTGATTTATTTATTTCATCTTCAATTATTTTCCGTTATCAAAAATATAAGAGAGGATAATATGACTTTCCCAAATTTAGGAAAATGAAGATTTAATAAATAGATCAAATTTTGTTTGCCGGAGTTTTATTTGCATTTTATTCGGATAGGGAAAATGCGCGTTTTTGAAAATTTTATTTTAGGTCCGGAGAAAAGTTCATTTTGTTCGGCTCATTTTTAGGAGTCGGGGAAAATTTACTTTATTAAATTTTGGAGTTCGTTTAGATTTTCTTTTATTTATTTTTTCTGCGCGCGAGACCGTTTAAAAAAAAATCCGCAGCGCCTTGGGCCAAAGGCCCAAGCCACTAGCCGCCGGCCGGCCAAGAGGCCATAGCGCGCGTGCACCAGGGAGCCGCCATCCTTTGTGGATTCCTAGTAGGATTCATCTACTTCCGTATCTATTTCTAGATCTTTTCCTTTTGTTTCCTAATCCTAGTCTATTTCTTGTCCCCTACCCCAAGCAAAACCCTCCCCTCCCCAATATAAATACCCAAGCACCCCCCTCCTCTAAACACATCAAACCAACACCTCTCCTCTCCTCTCCGCCGCCCCACGCCGC
>NW_021214890.1:0-906 GCF_002162155.2 Triticum dicoccoides | reverse complement strand
GGGCGAGGCCGTGGCCGGAGCGGTGCGCTGCCCGCGGTGAAGCGGCGATCAGGGGCCGTGGCAGGGGAGCCTAGTGGCGTGGAGCGTGCGACGGATGAGGCCACTGAGGGCGGGCGGCGCGAGCTACGGCGCGGGCGTGCGAGTGCGACGAGCGGCCGGAGTGGGCGGGCACGGCGTCGGCCGCGCGGACGAGGCCGTGGCGCACGGGGCAGAGGGAGGAGGAGGGCACGGCCCTCACCAGCGTTGGAGAGCAGAGGGGTCGGCGAGGCTCGTTGGAGCCGTCGAGGTGGAGGCGAGGCAGCGACGGTGGAGCGGCGCCGGGCGACGAGGTCCTCGGGCAGCAGCGCGTGGCGGCGCTGGGAGCGGCGCGCCGTCCAGATCGAGTCGAGCCAGGAGTCGAGGAAGGGGCTGCGGGGACGAGGCAGGGCGGCGGGGTCTGGCGACGGCGTGGAAGAAGACCAGTGAGGGAGGTCCGGCGAGGCGAGCTCCGGGCGCGGGGCGGCGTCGGGCGACCTCCTCCTCTCGATCCCGATCCAATCGGGGGAAGAGGGAGGGGGAGATATTTTCGGGGGGAGTGGTGTCGGTGGCGGAGTGGGTCTCACCGGGTGGGGGAATAAGGAGAGGGAGTGGGCCGGCCTGTAGGTTGGGCCGGGTGGGCCGGTCGGGCGGCCTGGTGGGTTGGCCCAGTTGGGGCCATGGCCCCAGGGGGGTTTGTTTTCTTTTTTTTTTCATTTGTTTGTTTTCTGTTTTCTTTTATTATTCCTTTTCTATTTTCTGTTTTATTTTAGTTCCTCTTTTATCTTAGTTTTATAACTATAAAAGTAGCCCCTAATTTAGTGTTAGTAATTAGCTACTACCACATAAGTTTGGGCAACAAAATAAATTAGTTTAATATTTTATCTATTG
>NW_021214889.1:0-1382 GCF_002162155.2 Triticum dicoccoides | reverse complement strand
TGTCTGTCCCTTCGGGGAAATGTCACGCGATGGATACCGGAGTCCTGTTAGCCCGCTACAGCCCGGTTCACCGGAGTCCTGCTAGCCCAGTGCTACAGCCTGGATTCACTCGCTGATGACTGACACGTTCGATGCTGGGTCATGGATGCCTGTCCCTGTAAGTTTGTGCCACTTTGGGTTTACGACTAGCCATGTCAGCCCGGGCTCCTTATCATATGGATGCTAGCGACACTATCATATACGTGTGCCAAAAGGTGCAAACGGTCCCGGGCAAAGGTAAGGCGACACCCGTGGGAATACCGTGCGTGAGGCCGCAAAGTGATATGAGGTGTTACATGCTAGATCGATGTGGCATTGAGTCGGGGTCCTGACAGCTTTGGTATCAGAGCTTGACTGCCTGTAGGATTACCAAGCCAAACTGGTCGAAGTTGAGTCTAGAAATGCTTTAGTTATATAAGGGAATTGATTGTGGGATGGAACGTAAGGCTCTTTTTACTCCTTTACCTTATGCCCTTCTGATCTGAGTCATCCTCTTCTCTTCTACGGGGGTTAAGAACTAGGCTTCTCATCTTTCTATCAGGATGACGTGTTACTAATCCATAGACTTATATGATTGATGGTTTCAAGCTTCATTTCAGTTCCTACTACTTCCGTATGTTAACTGTTGATATCGAACCCTTGATATTGTGCTTCTGAGTGGTTATGCCACCATTTTTGTAGCATGTCTAAATTTTTTGAGCATTTTTAGCCGTTATGCTGTCCGAGTCATCCCAGGTTTCTAAACAGTCTAATTTATTTGCAAATCCCTTCCTCCCGTTCCTGATGTCCTTTTAGGCCAGATTAAGCACACTAATCGGTGAGTTGAGGTACTCTATTGCCTCGACATATATGTTGTAGCTAGTATTATGACCCTAGGTGTCTTAGAGGATCGCCAGGTAATCTAGCCATGTTTTGTGTTCCCAGTGTGATGATTCTGGCCTTCATTCTCGAAAGCATCCCGTGATGCCACTTAGTAGTAGGTATTCTACTCCTTGGGTTTGAACCCGAGATTCACTCCACCTACTTCATGTTGATAGTATTTGCTAGTTCCTTTAGGATATTAGTAACCTTTGCATTAGTCCTCGATGTTCGTGGTATTTCCTTCTTCCAAATACTATGAACCGCTTATGGCAGATGTTCCTCGCTGATCGAAAGATCACAATCAGAGTGCTCTCGATGGGTTCTCGATTCTATATTGTGACTCTGCCAGTTCTACCTTTCTGCATGGGTTATCCGGAAGAAATATGTTGAATTCGTTCGACATGCTAATCTATGCATCCACAACTCAGAAAATTGTATGTTCCTTTGAGTTGTCCTCCTTTAGTTGTATCCTGATTTTCGCC
>NW_021214888.1:0-1548 GCF_002162155.2 Triticum dicoccoides | reverse complement strand
AGCTAGCTAAGCATATGAAGTCATTTAGGACCTAAAATATGTCATTTCTTAAGCATATTATATCATTTTAGAGCTAGCTAAGCATATTAAGTCATTTTGGAGGAAAAGATGCTAAGTATAAGTCATTTTAGAGCTATCCTAGGTTAAATATGTCATTTTAGAGCTAAGTAAGGTTATTATGTCATGTTGGAGCTAGCTAAGCATCTGAAGTCATTTAGGAGCTAAACTGTGTCATTTCTTAAGCATATTATGTCATTTTAGAGCTAGTTAAGCATATTAAGTAATTTTGGAGGAAAAGATGCTAAGTATAGGTCATTTTAGAGCTATCCTAGGTTAAATAGGTCATTTTGAAGCTAGCTAAGAATATTAAGTCATTTTGGAGCTATCCTAGGTTGAATAGGTCATTTTGAAGCTAGCTAAGCATATTAAGTCATTTTGGAGGAAAAAAATGCTAAGTATAGGTCATTTTAGACCTATCCTAGGTTAAATAGGTCATTTTGGAGCTAATTAAGCTTATTATGTAATTTTTGAGCTAGCTAAGCATATTGAGTCATTTTGGAGGAAACAATGCTAAGTATAGGTCATTTTAGAGCTATCCTAGGTTAAATAGGTCATTCTAGAGCTAAGTAAGGTTATTATGTCATTTTGGAGCTAGCTAAGCATGTGAAGTCATTTAGGAGCTAAACTATGTCATTTCTTAAGCATATTATGTCATTTTAGAGCTAGTTAAGCACATTATGTATTTTTTGAGGAAAAGATGCTAAGTATAGGTCATTTTAGAGCTATCCTAGGGTAAATAGGTCATTTTGAAGCTAGCTAAGCATATTAAGTAATTTTGGAGGAAAAAATGCTAAGTATAGGTCATTTTAGACCTATCCTAGGTTAAATAGGTCATTTTGGAGCTAATTAAGCTTATTATGTAATTTTTTAGCTAGCTAAGCATATTGAGTCATATTGGAGGAAAAAATGCTAAGTATAGGTCATTTTAGAGCTATCCTAGGTTAAATAGGTCATTTTGGAGCTAATTAAGCTTATTATGTAATTTTTGAGCTAGCTAAGAATATTGAGTCATTTTGGAGGAAACGATGCTAAGTATAGGTCATTTTGGAGCTACCCTAGGTTACATAGGTCATTTTAGAGCTAAGTAAGGTTATTATGTCATTTTGGAGCTAGCTAAGCATGTGAAGTCATTTAGGAGCTAAAATATGTCATTTCTTAAGCATATTATGTCATTTTAGAGCTAGTTAAGCAGATTAAGTAATTTTGGAGGAAAAGATGCTAAGTATAGGTCATTTTAGAGCTATCCTAGGTTAAATGTGTCATTTTAGAGCTAAGTAAGGTTATTATGTCATTTTCGAGCTAGCTAAGCATGTGAAGCCATTTAGGAGCTAAACTATGTCATTTCTTAAGCATATTATGTCATTTTAGAGCTAGTTAAGCACATTAAGTATTTTTGGAGGAAAAGATGCTAAGTATAGGTCATTTTAGAGCTATCCTAGGTTAAATAGGTCATTTTGAAGCTAGCTAAGCATATTAAGTAATTTTGGA
>NW_021214887.1:0-1416 GCF_002162155.2 Triticum dicoccoides | reverse complement strand
GGAGTTACTCTAAGTCCATGATAAATGCACGCACCATGTGCATTGCCGGTCTGGGCTGGGATTCCACTGTCCATCTAACCGTCCAACCACTGGTTGGTTTCCACTAGCTAAGGAATAGATTATTTTTATACAGTTAAAAGGAACGGACATTGCGTTAGTGAAAAAATTCTCCATCAGCAAACCTGCGTGGATATTTACGCAATGGCCACATGGAACATCGGATGTACTGGAACAGGGTCAATGCTCGCCACCCGAAACGAAACGCCCGTCCCGTGGCTCATGGAATCCTGGGTTCAGAGTTCGCCTGCCATCGTTTTCCCCCTGGATGTTCTCGCGCTGACAGCGAGGAGAGGCCCGTGATCAAACTCACGCGACGGCTAAATCCCACCGAGACTACTCCCCGCAGCCAAGCAGACCATTCGGTGTCCCTCCCAAATTTCAAGAGCTTGAAGAGCAGCGTGAAGAAGTTGCATGATTTGATCGCCTCGTTGGATGACGTGAAAAGACAAGTACGTCGCCGAGATTAAGTTCGGGAGGCTGCTAGAGCTACGGAAAATAACCAGGAAGGACAGGCATTTTATAATGTCTATTCTAAGTCATATCGACGAGGAGGCAAGTTCAACTACTATCGATCACAAGCACGACATCCAGTTTTTTGACGAAGATGCGAAGCTGGTAATTGGCGTGCTGTGTGGAGTTGCTCCTGTGTGGACCAACAATCTTTAGCCTTCAGAGATCTGATGATCTGGAAACAAACGGTGAGGACCGACAATTTATCCATTGAAGGAAAACTTGAAATGATCCTCATCGACCGTTGTGAAGAGGTTGCCCATAGCCACATGAGCTCCGATAATAGACTTGAGACAAACTTGTTTTGTCAAGCACACATGCAAGATGCATCAGCTGCTGCAAAATGCGGCAGTGATTTCCATACCTCAGTTGATCTGCATCGGTGAAGGAAGCGGCATTCTCCAACTCACTGTTCAATTTCAGGACAGTCATCCAAAAGGGACAGAATAAATAGGAATCAAAACTATATTTTGGAAGCGAGTCGAAACAAAAACCCACACAATTCCTGGATGGTAGAACACTCGCAGCACGTCGGGGCTGTTCGGAGCAGGAGATGATTGGAGATGATTAGCCCCGTACCGTACGGCCAAGTCTCTCCTGCGTATATCCATATGCCTGTCTTTGTGCTGTTTACAAGAGTAAGTCTGTCAACAAAATAAAAATACGTCGCACGCTTACTTACAAAAAACGCACCAAAAAACTGGGGGTGGGGGTGGGTGGTCTTGCCCTTTTCTGAAGATCCAAGTAAACATATATGCAGTGGAGGTGAGGTAGTGCTGAGTGATGTCGTTGTACTTTGTAACAATACTGTAAAATCACCAAGTACTCATCGCAAAAAAATAAAAA
>NW_021214886.1:0-1416 GCF_002162155.2 Triticum dicoccoides | reverse complement strand
GGAGTTACTCTAAGTCCATGATAAATGCACGCACCATGTGCATTGCCGGTCTGGGCTGGGATTCCACTGTCCATCTAACCGTCCAACCACTGGTTGGTTTCCACTAGCTAAGGAATAGATTATTTTTATACAGTTAAAAGGAACGGACATTGCGTTAGTGAAAAAATTCTCCATCAGCAAACCTGCGTGGATATTTACGCAATGGCCACATGGAACATCGGATGTACTGGAACAGGGTCAATGCTCGCCACCCGAAACGAAACGCCCGTCCCGTGGCTCATGGAATCCTGGGTTCAGAGTTCGCCTGCCATCGTTTTCCCCCTGGATGTTCTCGCGCTGACAGCGAGGAGAGGCCCGTGATCAAACTCACGCGACGGCTAAATCCCACCGAGACTACTCCCCGCAGCCAAGCAGACCATTCGGTGTCCGTCCCAAATTTCAAGAGCTTGAAGAGCAGCGTGAAGAAGTTGCATGGTTTGATCGCCTCGTTGGATGACGTGAAAAGACAAGTACGTCGCCGAGATTAAGTTCGGGAGGCTGCTAGAGCTACGGAAAATAACCAGGAAGGACAGGCATTTTATAATGTCTATTCTAAGTCATATCGACGAGGAGGCAAGTTCAACTACTATCGATCACAAGCACGACATCCAGTTTTTTGACGAAGATGCGAAGCTGGTAATTGGCGTGCTGTGTGGAGTTGCTCCTGTGTGGACCAACAATCTTTAGCCTTCAGAGATCTGATGATCTGGAAACAAACGGTGAGGACCGACAATTTATCCATTGAAGGAAAACTTGAAATGATCCTCATCGACCGTTGTGAAGAGGTTGCCCATAGCCACATGAGCTCCGATAATAGACTTGAGACAAACTTGTTTTGTCAAGCACACATGCAAGATGCATCAGCTGCTGCAAAATGCGGCAGTGATTTCCATACCTCAGTTGATCTGCATCGGTGAAGGAAGCGGCATTCTCCAACTCACTGTTCAATTTCAGGACAGTCATCCAAAAGGGACAGAATAAATAGGAATCAAAACTATATTTTGGAAGCGAGTCGAAACAAAAACCCACACAATTCCTGGATGGTAGAACACTCGCAGCACGTCGGGGCTGTTCGGAGCAGGAGATGATTGGAGATGATTAGCCCCGTACCGTACGGCCAAGTCTCTCCTGCGTATATCCATATGCCTGTCTTTGTGCTGTTTACAAGAGTAAGTCTGTCAACAAAATAAAAATACGTCGCACGCTTACTTACAAAAAACGCACCAAAAAACTGGGGGTGGGGGTGGGTGGTCTTGCCCTTTTCTGAAGATCCAAGTAAACATATATGCAGTGGAGGTGAGGTAGTGCTGAGTGATGTCGTTGTACTTTGTAACAATACTGTAAAATCACCAAGTACTCATCGCAAAAAAATAAAAA
>NW_021214885.1:0-940 GCF_002162155.2 Triticum dicoccoides | reverse complement strand
AATAACATGTTTCATCATGGATAGTGGTTGTTCTTCAACTTGAGATTGAGCTTGAGGCCGCTTCCCATGTAGCTTCTCATTATAAGCCCTTTACTTTAATGGGCAAGATCTCACATGATGTCCAGTCTTTTTGCATTTGAAGCAAGTAATGTTGGCCGAATTCTTGTAATTCCCTTGTCCCTTTTTCTTTTTCTTGGACTTCTTCTTGTTGGAGTGAAAATTATGTCCAACATCACACTTTTCCAAGTCTTTCTTCAAACTAGTGACTTGGGCCTTGAGCTCATTAATTTCCTCTACATGGTTAGTTTCAACACTAGAAACAAGAGGACTAGTGGAAGTAGAAACTTCATGGTTAGAGCAGCAAGACAAGGTGAGCAATTTATCATGAGTGGATATAATATGAGAGGTGGATGAATTCCAAGGATTAGCACATGTAGAGTAGATGTGCTAATGTTCGTATGAGACTCACAAGATTTTACCTCGGAGACCATAGCCTCGTGATCTAACTTTAGCTTACTATGAGAGATTAAAAGATCCACATGAGTGCCCGAGAGCTTTTCATGACTTTCTTCCAATTTCCCATAATTTCTTGTTAGCAAAGCAAGTTGAGCACATAGCTCAACATTCTCCTTCAAAATTGATGCTTCACATGAAATCGAGTTAGTAGCACAAACATCATTATCAATATGAGAGGAGCAAGTAGAACTTAGTGACTTCTCATGAGTTGATTGAAGCTCCTCATGAGACTTAGAGAGTTTTAGGAGCTCTCCCTTGACACTATTGCATTCAAGGAGAAGGAGCTCAAAATCCTCTTTAAGCTTACAATGAGTAACGTTAATCTCTTCTTTTGAAGACCTCAAGTCACTAAGCGTTTCATGAGCCTTAGCAAGTTCATGTTCAAGCTGTTCACTTTTAGCTTCCTCATTGAGAAATAAATCAT
>NW_021214884.1:0-2042 GCF_002162155.2 Triticum dicoccoides | reverse complement strand
GTTGCATTGACGGGGCTTCTACCGGAAAACGTTCGATTAGCCATTGTGAAGCTATGTGCATTCCTCAATGCAATCTCTCAGAAGGTAATCGATACAGAAATCATACTAAGGTTACAGAATGATTTGGTGCAATGTCTTGTCAGTTTCGAGTTGGTGTTCCCACCATCCTTCTTCAACATCATGACGCACGTCCTAGTTCACCTTTGCGAAGAGATTAACATTTTGGGTCCTGTATTTCTACACAATATGTTCCCTTTTGAAAGGTTCATGGGAGTCTTGAAGAAATATGTTCATAATCGTGCTAGGCCAGAAGGAAGCATCTCGAAGGGCCATGAAAATGAGGAGGTCATTGAGTTTTTTATTGAATTTATTCCTGACCTTAAGTCGATTGGTGTTCCTGAATCGCGGCATAAGGGCAGACTGGAAGGAAAAGGCACGCTAGGAGGGCATCAAATAATATGTATGGATGGGCATTCTCTCACTGAAGCACACTACACAGTTCTACAGAATTCCGCCTTGGTGGCTCTATATATAGAGGAACACAAGAATTTTCTACAGTCCAAACACCCGGAGAAGTCTGACGACTAGATTACACGCGAACAAACGAGGACTTACGCCAGTTGGTTGCAGAAACGTGCTCTGAATGATGGCGATATTCAAAATGACCTGTACTCCCTGTCCCAGTTACCATCTTCGAATATAATGACTTTCAAAGGGTACCAGATAAATGGAAATACATTTTACACGGTTGCCCAAGATAAGAAGAGCACCAACCAAAACAGTGGTGTCCGCTTTGATGCAACAACCAACACGGGAAAGGAAACATATTATGGTTACATAGAGGGCATATGGGAACTTAACTATGGAGGTGATTTGAAGGTCCCTTTGTTTCGGTGCAAATGGGTCAATATGACACAAGGTGGGGTAACAGAAGACCCGCAGTACGGAATGACAACAGTGGATCTCAACAATCTTGCGTATGCAGACGAACCATTCCTCCTAGCCAATGATATGGCACAGGTTTTTTATGTGAAAGACATGTCTACTAGGGCAAGAAAAAGAAAAGATAAGGAAGCGAATGGATCATACGACGAGCCAAAGCGCCACATAGTTCTTTCAGGAAAAAGAAACATCGTGGGAGTGGATGATAAGATAGACATGTTAGAAGATTATGAAAAGTTTGATGAAATTGCTCCATTCACAGTGAATATTGACTCGAGCATCCAGTTAAATGATGAAGATTTTCCATGGCTACGGCGCAAAGGGACACACGCAAAGAAAAAGTTTCACACCCAAAGATCTGGGATGTGATCGGCTTCACTATCATCACTTTCTTCTGTGTTTCACACCCAAGAGGGAATGTCTGTAATAGTTAGGGTAGTTATGTGTTTTGGCATTTGAAACGTGAAGAATTTTTATGTGCGAACAAATTCTTTTCATGCATTTACTGATTTTTCCAGCTAAATGACCCTGAAATTGAAAAGCATTTCAAATGAACTCAGAAAAGGTTGAAAGTTGGCATGGTATCATAATTTCATACAAATAGCATGTACAAAAAAATAGAGAGGGTTACGGCAAAAACTGGATGCACTTCGTGTACAAAATGGACAATCTCTTTCGAAGTATCAGGGTTTCCGACGAAAACTCAACTGTTACAAAGGCATTTCATTTTTTAAATAACCTAAGCATTACCAAATTGAATATAATGATAAAACACACTAATATTAAACATAAGAAAAAAGAATCACTAAAAAAACTTTTTTCAAAGTTAAGTTATTCACAAACTAGTGATTCACACAAATTTCAAATAATTCAAAATTTAAACTATTCAAATTTGAAAACTACCGGCACTAACAGAAAGTTTGTAATTTTTTGTACCTAAAGCAAAAATATTCACAAAGAAACTCTAAATACAGCAAAAAACAACTCAAAAATAAATAAAACAAAAATAAATAAAGAGAAAAAAATTAAGAAAATAAAAAAGCCCGCCTACTGGGCCAAAGCGGCCTGCATACGACTAGGAACACAACTTTTTGTTGGGC
>NW_021214883.1:0-1155 GCF_002162155.2 Triticum dicoccoides | reverse complement strand
GCCATCGCTGTGCAGGGTCACCATCAAGCCTCCCCCAACGACGGGCCTACAGAGACCAGAACTGGTCCTGCACCCGCATCCAAACTGCGACCGGAGCACCTCTGCTCCAGCACTGCCCGCGGTCAAGAGCCGGCCGCGGTCACCACGCGCCAACACGCCCAGATCTGCGCTAACCATAGTCTTCCCGCCCAGCTCCCCCCCTACGCGCCAGATCCGGGCGTCCCGGAGCCCCACGCGCGCCACCGGCGACCAGCAGGCTGCAGATCCATGCGGGGGCGAACACTGCGCCCCGGATCTGGCCGCCGCGCCATGTCGCATCCACCGAAGACCTTGCTCCCCTGCAGATGAGCGCCCCCGCGGGCCGCGTCTAGCCGCGCGTCTCCGCGACCCGCCCGTGCCCGTCGCCTCCGTCGGCATCAGCTCGCCGTGCCCTCTGCGCCTCCGCGAGCCACGCGCGCCCGGCGACGGGCCCAGATCCGCGCCTCCACGAGACACGCGCACGCGTGTCGCTGCACGCCTCCGCGTGCTCACACGCTCCCGCTCGCCTCCGTCAGCTCGCCACGCCGTCTCCAACACACCATGCAGAACGAGTGCCCCGCACTGCCCGAGCTGTGCAAGAGGGCGAAAACAGGGAGGCCCGCCGGCGCCGGCGCCGCGTGGGCTTTGCCCGGTGGCGCTTGCCGGCGGCGGCGGGGGAGGAAGGCGACGGGGGAGGAGGAGTTTGGGGGCGGCTAGGGTTAGCGCCCATGTCGCCCGCGGGAGGGCGACGCAGAGCCGGTCATCTATGCATGACTAATTAAGAGTAAAATTCATCCACGGTACTCGAACTTGCGCTGCAAGCTCACTTTGATCACCGTACATAAGAAGTTGATCAATACGATCACTATGTACAAGTCTAGGTGATTATACGGTCACTAACCTGCCATATAGCATCGTATTTTTCTGAGTTGACCGGTCAAACACAGTGTGTGACAATGTTCTCTCTCTTCCCACGTGGGTCCCACCCATCAGTAATAAAGAAGAAAAGAAGGAAAGGAGATAGGAGAAGAAAACTTTGAGGAAGCTGGAGTCTTGCACGCGCTAGCCACACGAGACATCAACGCGATCTGTGTTCTTTTGATAGATCATATTTATTATTTCTGAACAAAAAAAAAA
>NW_021214882.1:0-1266 GCF_002162155.2 Triticum dicoccoides | reverse complement strand
GGATTAGGAAAGGGGGGCGCCGCCCCCTTTCCTCTAGTCCAATTCGGACCCATGGGGGGCGCGCGCATCCTTCCCTTTGGCCTGCCTCCTCTATTCCCGTATGGCCCAATAAGGCCCAATACTTCTCCCGGCGAATTCCCGTAACTCTCCAGTACTCCGAAAAATACCCGAATCACTCGGAACCTTTCCGATGTCCGAATATAGCCTTCCAATATATCGATCTTTATGGTTCGACCATTTTGAGATTCCTCGTCATGTCCCCGATCTCATCCGGGACTCCAAACTACCTTTGGTATATCAAAACACATAAACTCATAATACCGATCGTCACCGAACGTTAAGCGTGCGGACCCTACGGGTTCGAGAACTATATAGACATGACCGAGACATGTCTCCTGCCAATAACAAATAGCGGAACCTAGATGCTCATATTGGCTCCCACATATTCTACGAAGATCTTTATCGGACAAACCGCATAACAACATACGTTGTTCCCTTTTTCATCGGTATGTTACTTGCCCGAGATTCGATCGTCGGTATCTCAATACCTAGTTCAATCTTGTCACCGGCAAGTCTCTTTACTCGTTCTGTAATGCATCATCCCGTAACTAACTCATTAGTCACATTGCTTGCAAGGCTTATAGTGATGTGCATTACCGAGAGGGCCTAGAGATACCTTTACGACAATCGTAGTGACAAATCCTAATCTCGATCTATGCCAACTCAAGAAACACCATCGGAGACACTTGTAGAGCACCTTTATAATCACCCAGTTACGTTGTGACGTTTGGTAGCACACAAAGTTTTCCTCCGGTATTCGGGAGTTGCATAATCTCATAGTCATAGGAACATGTATAAGTCATGAAGAAAGCAATAACAACATACAAAACGATCAAGTGCTAAGCTAACGGAATGGGTCAAGTCAATCACATCATTCTCTAATGATGTGATCCCGTTAATCAAATAACAACTAATGTCTATGGCTAGGAAACTTAACCATCTTTGATTCAACGAGCTAGTCAAGTAGAGGCATACTAGTGACACTCTGTTTGTCTATGTATTCACACATGTACTAAGTTTCTGGTTAATACAATTCTAGCATGAATAATAAACATTTATCATGATATAAGGAAATATAAATAACAACTTTATTATTGCCTTTAGGGCATATTTCCTTCAGTCCCCCACTTGCACTAGAGTCAATAATCTAGTTCACATCACCATGTGATTTAACACCAATATTCACATCTGTATGTGATTAACACC
>NW_021214881.1:0-1045 GCF_002162155.2 Triticum dicoccoides | reverse complement strand
TTTTGAAGTTTAAATAATATTCTGGAATTTCCTGATTTAATTTAATTCCAGAAATATAATTATTGCGTCAGCATGACGTCAGCATGACGTCAGTGGTCAACTGTGGCTGGCTGAGGTCAAACCTGACGTGTAGGGCCCACACGTCAGTGACAGGGGGGGTTAAACAGGATTAAATTAATCCTAATTAGGGGTTAGTGGCGCTGGGGCCCACTGTCAGTGTCAGGGGGGGTTGACTAACAGTAGTTAGCGCTAACCTAACCACCTGGCCGACAGGGCCCACGCGTCAGTGACCCTGGGGGGTCAAACCCCAGGTCGGACAAGTCAAACCCCACCGGCGACATGACGCCGGCGAGGCCCGAGACGGCGGCGAAAGTGCTTTTTGCCATTCCGGCAACCAAATGGACGGCGGAAGGCATCTACGTGTTGCTGAGGTTGAGCCGCGGCTATTGGTGGTGGTGGTTGGACTCGGGGTGGCCGGAGTTGACGGGGGCGAGCTCGGCTGCGGCGGCCGGAGTTCGGGTGCGGTCGGGATCAGTGTTGCAGGGGGTTTGGGGAGGCGTTGGTGCGTGCTGCGTGCTCCTGGTGAGGTGGGGAGCACGATGGTGTGCTTGGTTGGGCGCTACGGCGACCGTGGCCACGACGGCGACATCGCCGGCGGCGTGGAGCTCTCGGCCGAGGTGGGGCTAGGGCCTAGAGGTCGAAAGAGACCAGGGAAGAAGGGGGAAACGATCCGGGGGCTCACCGCGGAGCTGCAGGGATGGTTAGCGGGCTCGGGCACGCGCTGGTGACGGTGAATTCGACGGCGACGACGGTCGGAGCCCGAAGAGGGGAACGGCGACGTGGCGGCGATGCAGGGCTTCCGGGGACCCGTGGAGCGGTGGGGAGGAAGAGGGAGTCGAGGCGGAGCTTCTGAGCTAGTCGGGGGAGCGAGGGGTGGCCGGAGACGATGGCTATGGCGAACGGCGGCGACGGTGGTGTTCGGCCGTGAGAGAGAGAGAGCGAGGGAGAGGAGAGGAGAGCCGGGGGAGAGTGAGAGAGAGCAGGG
>NW_021214880.1:0-822 GCF_002162155.2 Triticum dicoccoides | reverse complement strand
TGTCACACCCTAGCTAGTCATGCATTAGAGTGTTGCATCATGTTTACTCTTTCATCAGAAACTTGAAATGGGGATCTGTGAAACCCTCAGAATCATTTCTGAAAATGATCCAAATAAAAATTTCTCCAAAAAGGTCCAAGAAAATGCTCATGTTGCTCTCTGAAAATATTGGACAGAGATAAAAATCAAACCAATATTTTTAAGAGCTCATAGGTATTTATTTTGGGCTTTTGGAATTAATGCATAAATATTTGCTTTGGAAATATATTAGTTATATATATTAATATATGTCCAAATATTATGCCAATTATAAAGGAGCTCTGGAATAATATATCTAGCCCCTGCAAAAATTGGCATAAGGTTAATAAATGATTTAATATATTATTTAAATCAAAACAAATGTCAGAAATTAGAAAACAGAAATAATTAAAAAAGGGAGAAGCTTACCTGGGCTCCTCCCTGTGCAGCCCAGCCAGCTGGCCGGCCCAGCCAGCAGGCGGCCCAGCCCGCCTCCCTCCTCTGTCGTCTTCGTCCTCGACAGAGGGAGGGGAGTGTGGCCGGCGCGCGCGCGCCACCGCGCCACGCCACCTGCTCGCCTGCCTGCCTGCCCTCCCCTCCTCGCTCGATGCCCCAGACGACGCCACGCCCTCCCCCCTGCTCTTTCTCACTCTCCCGCGGTTCTTCCCTCCTCTCCCTCGCTCTCTCTCTCACACGGCCGAACACCACCGTCGCCGCCGTTCGCCATAGCAGCCGTCACCGGCCACCCCTCGCCCCTCCGTTGAGCTCAGGAGCTCCGCCTCGACCCCCTCTTCCTCCCCACCA
>NW_021214879.1:0-1453 GCF_002162155.2 Triticum dicoccoides | reverse complement strand
AGGTTCACACCGAGGCCATCTTTCCAGGCGCCTCGCCCTGTTCAACAGTCTGCACCGGCCAAGCCCTATGGGGGTCCAACTAACAATGCTCCTCCACGTACCAGTTCCGTGACCTGTTTCAAGTGTGGGGAATCTGGTCACTATATGCGTGAGTGTCCCCAGACCAACCCCAACCAGTCTGCTAAAGCTGTTGGCCATGGCAAGCCGACAGGAAAAATATTCCACGCCAAGCCGGTCACCGCTTCACGTGGCCATGTCAACTGTATCTCTGCCGAAGAAGCTCAAGAGGATCCCAACGTCGTTCTCGGTACGCTTCTTGTTAATTGCCACCCGGCATCTGTTCTTTTCGATACAGGAGCCTCTCATTCTTTTATATCTGAAAACTATGCTCGCTTGCATAACGTCGCATTCGGTGATATGCCAACCTCTATGGTAATTCAAACTCCGGGATCCAAGTGGCAAACTTCTAGAGTAAGCCATGGAAATGAAATCCAAGTCAACAGACTTGTTTTCCTCGCGTCTTTGATAGCCCTTAAATCTTCAGATATTAATATCATTCTGGGTATGGACTGGATGTCAGCTCATCAAGCCAAAATTGATTGCTTCTCTAGGACTTTTCAACTCACCCATCCTTCGGGGAAGATAGTCAATGTCTTGACCCGAATAGCCAAGCGACAATTATATTCTCTTAACGCCAGCCCTTTGCCAGACCTTGAGGACGTGCCGGTAGTCCGTGACTTCCCGGATGTCTTTCCAGAGGAATTGCCAGGTGTTCCACCTGACAGGGATGTTGAGTTCGTAATAGACCTCGTTCCAGGAACCGTTCCAATTGCTAGAAGACCTTATAAGATGGCACCCCTAGAACTAGCCGAGCTTAAGAAACAACTCGATGAGTCCTTGAAAAAGGGTTTCATCCGACCTAGTTCATCTCCGTGGGCTTGCCCCGTTCTCTTCGTCAAGAAGAAGGATGGTACGGACCGGATGGTTGTAGATTACCGACCTGTCAATTTGGTCACAATCAAGAACAAATATCCGCTTCCCAGGATCAACGACCTGTATGATCAGCTCGCTGGATCCTCAGTCTTCTGCAAGATGGATTTGAGGTTGGGCTACCATCAAATCAAGATCAGAAACGAGGACATTCCTAAAACGGCCTTTGTTACTCGTTATGGCCAATACGAGTACACCGTCATGTCCTTCGGTTTAACCAACGCTCCAGCCACCTTCTCTCGGTTAATGAACTCAATCTTCATGGAGTATTTGGATAAATTCGTCGTGGTTTACCTCGATGATATACTCATCTACTCCAAGAACGAGGAAGAACATGCCGAACATCTAAGGCTAGTGTTGAAGAAACTTCGAGAGCATCGCCTTTATGCCAAATTTTCTAAATGTGAATTCTGGTTGTCAGAAGTGACCTATCTGGGTCATGTAATATCTGGTAAAGGTATTG
>NW_021214878.1:0-960 GCF_002162155.2 Triticum dicoccoides | reverse complement strand
ACATGCAGACATGACCGAGACGTTCTCCGGTCAATAACCAACAGCGGGATCTGGATACCCATGTTGGCTCCCACATGTTCCACGATGATCTCATCGGATGAACCACGATGTCAAGGACTCAATCGATCCCGTATACAATTCCCTTTGTCTATCGGTATGTTACTTGCCCGAGATTCGATCGTCGGTATACCGATACCTTGTTCAATCTCGTTACCGGCAAGTCACTTTACTCGTTCCGTAACACATCATCCCGTGATCAACTCCTTGGTCACATTGCGCATATGATGATGTCCTACCGAGTGGGCCCAGAGATACCTCTCCGTTTACACGGAGTGACAAATCCCAGTCTCGATCCGCATAAAACAATAGATACTTTCGGAGATACCTGCAGTGCACCTTTATAGTCACCCAGTTACGTTGTGACGTTTGATACACCCAAAGCACTCCTACGGTATCCAGGAGTTATACGATCTCATGGTCAAAGGAAGAGATACTTGACATTGGCAAAGCTCTAGCAAACGAACTACACGATCTTTTGTGCTAGTCTTAGGATTGGGTCTTGTCCATCACATCATTCTCCTAATGATGTGATCCCGTTATCAATGACATCCAATGTCCATAGCCAGGAAACCATGACTATCTGTTGATCACAACGAGCTAGTCAACTAGAGGCTCACTAGGGACATATTGTGGTCTATGTATTCACACGTGTATTACGATTTCCGGATAATACAGTTATAGCATGAATAAAAGACAATTATCATGAACAAGGAAATATAATAATAATACTTTTATTATTGCCTCTAGGGCATATTTCCAACAGTCTCCCACTTGCACTAGAGTCAATAATCTAGTTCACATCGCCATGTGATTAACACTCACAGGTCACATCGTCATGTGACTAATACCCAAGAGTTTACTAGAGTCAGTAGTCTAGTTCACATCACTATGTGATTAACA
>NW_021214877.1:0-978 GCF_002162155.2 Triticum dicoccoides | reverse complement strand
CATTATGGTGGCTTCAAAGTCCTGAAATCATCACTTGTAACTCCGTTCTTGTTCCCCTTGCGCATGGCATCATCTCCATGCTTGTTCTTGCTCCAATGTTCATCCTTCTCCAAGCTAGGCCCTTCATTTGTAAGCAAAACAAATGTATCCAATTTAGGCAGCATCATATTCTCATGAACATTAGAATCATTACCAAGAAACGAAAGTACCTGATAATTTAATTGGCGTGCGCGAGCTCTAGTAATTGGTCCCGTATATGTAGCAGTAGGGGCTGTGGGTGTAACAATGGTATTGATGTCCTCATCAATATATAGTCTAGGGCCACGAAGGGGTAAGTGAAGGGGGTACATGGGCTGTGGCCTAACACATGGCAGCGCACAGGCGTCGGACGTCCGCCAGGTTCCGGACGTCCGGAGGCTCGCGAGGGTCCGGTCGTCCGGTGCATGTCGAACGTCCGGCGTTTTGGCTGTGGATAGGTGGTGTCGGACGTCCGGTCAGCGCCGGTCGTCTGGGCGCTGGAGAGAGGTCGGACGTCCAGTGGCTCCGGTCGTCTGTGGATTCGGCTCGGGTCCTCAGGGGCCGGACGTCCGGGCTGGGCCGGTCGTCCGGCGGCTGTAGCTTCGTGCAGCTTCTTCTCTGGGTCCTTGTACTTGGCGTCCTCGCTAGCTCTTCCGTTGGATGTGGTGGCTTCGTGGCTTTCCTCCAAGTACCTGATCATGCATAGAACACACGTTGGAGGTAGTAGCCATATCTCACATGTAGAAAGTCATGGTTCGGAGAGGAGCAAGTTCACCTTGTGTCCAATGGCGTATGTTCGAGGTCTCGTCATATGTCCACTTGGGGTTTGGAGAGTAGTCGGAGTGTACATGGGGATGAACGTGGGATGCTCCGCATCAATCTCCCTTTAGACAATTCTGGAAAAAATGTCCTTCTTCTCCACACGTATAGCAAGACTTGGTGCAGGGTTTAACTGGGTCT
>NW_021214876.1:0-910 GCF_002162155.2 Triticum dicoccoides | reverse complement strand
TAAAATGTTTCATGTTGGAAATAATCCAACTATGGGCCAGGAATAGTTTGGTGATTTTTGAACTTGCCTAGGTATTTTATTTAATTCAACAAAGTTGCAGATATATTAAATAAAACAGAAACAGAAATAAAAAGGGGGAAAACTTACCTGGGCTCCTCCACTGTGCGGCCCAGCCAGCTGGCCGGCCCAGCCAGCAGCGGCCCAGCCCACCACTGCAGCTCTCCGTCGTCTTCCTCCCCTCGCCCCGAAGCTGCTGCGTGCTCGCGCGCGCACGGCCGCGCGGCCACCTCCTGCTTGCCGACGCGCTCCTGGCCGCGTGGACGACTCCCGCAGGCCGTCCCGATCCCCCCTGCTCTCTCTCACTCTCCCCCGGCTCTCCCCTCCTCTCCCTCGCTCTCTCTCTCACACGGCCGAACACCACCGTCTCCGCCGTTCGCCATAGCAGCCATCTCCGGCCACCCCTCGCTTCCCCGACTAGCTCAGGAGCTCCGCCTCGACTCCCTCTTCCTCCCCACCGCTCCACAGCTCCCCGGAAGCCCTGCATCGCCGCCACGTCGCCGTTCCCCTCTTCGGGCTCCGACCACCGTCGCCGTCGAATTCACCGTCTCCAGCGCGTCCCCGAGCCCGCTTCGACGCCCACTGCAACCGCGGTGAGCTACGCCACCGTTTCCCCCTCTCCTTCCCCTCGTTCCCTCACCGTAGCCACCTCCCCACCACGGCCGAACCTCCGCCGTCGCCGAGCTCGCCGTCGACGCAGCTCCGGTGACCATTTGGTCACCCCGGCGAGTCCAACGAGTTCGCAAGACCCCGTAGAGCATCCCTAGCGCCTCGCTTTGCTCGACTTCGAGCTCCAGCACCGTTCCCGTGCACGACCGAACCCCGGCGGCCGCAGCCGAGCTCGCCGCCGTCG
>NW_021214875.1:0-1653 GCF_002162155.2 Triticum dicoccoides | reverse complement strand
TTATGTTTTTGATCAAGAAGCTTCTTTAGCTATTTTAGCTTGCAAAGATAGAAACGAACTAAAGAGGTTATTAGCTAAATGGAATAAGCAATCTCTAAATGCTAGAATGAAACCTGACCCTGCTTTTGCTACTTCACCTATCTGTGTTACTGATAAGGATTATGAATTCTCTTTTGATCCTGATATAATTACTTTTGGTTGAATCTGATCCTTTTCATGGTTATGAATCTGAAACTGTTCTAGCACATTGTCGGTGTCAAAACCGGCGGATCTCGGGTAGGGGGTCCCGAACTGTGCGTCTAGGCGGATGGTAAAAGGAGACGGGGGACACGATGTTTTTACCCAGGTTCGGGCCCTCTCGGTGGAGGTAAAACCCTACTCCTGCTTGATTGATCTTGATGATATGAGTATTACAAGAGTTGATCTACCACGAGATCGAAGAGGCTAAACCCTAGAAGCTAGCCTATGGTATGATTGTTGTTGTTGGTCCTACGGACTAAACCCTCTGGTTTATATAGACACGGAGGGGGCTAGGGTTACATAGAGTCGGTTACAAGGAAGGAGATCTACATATCGGTACTGCCAAGCTTGCCTTCCACGCCAAGGAGAGTCCCATCCGGACACGAGACGAAGTCTTCAATCTTGTATCTTCATAGTCCAACAGTCCGGCCAAAGGATATAGTCCGGCTGTCCGGATACCCCCTAATCCAGGACTCCTTCAGTAGCCCCTGAACCAGGCTTCAATGATGATGAGTTCGGCGCGCAGATTGTCTTCGGCATTGCAAGGCAGGTTCCTCCTCCGAATACTTCATAGAAGATTTTGAACACGAGGATCGTGTCCGGCTCTGCAAAACAAGTTCCACATACCACCGTAGAGAGAATAATATTTTCATAAATCTAATCTGCTGACGTACCCTGTAGTGTGACATCACACCACAGCAGGTCTTTATTCGAATCGTTTTTCATAACCAATCTCAGCGTGTTTCGCGAGGCGGTTTCCTTGGCACGTCTTGTCGAAGCAGAGATTGTGTCCCCTTTATTACGAGATTCTCATCAATACGGACGTGGGTAACCCAACCGTGCCTATTGGTAGGACTCCTAGATCTTAGGCAAGTCCCAAACAGCCACGAGGATGACGCTTGATATTCACCCTCTTTATAAAGGGGACAAGGCTTTTTCTTTTTTCTCTCTCGTGCTCAATAAATCCTTCCCCGCCTCGAGTTCTAACACCCAAAACTCAGGTCAGGTGCTTCGGACCTTCAACTATGTCCGGATCCAACCTTCAAGGTCGGTGGATGCCTTCCTTCATCACAGAGGAGGACATCAAGAGGTTGAGAGAGGCTAGATATCTGACCGCCGAAATTTCGCATCGGCTGCCCGCCCGAGGGCAAGCCGTCCCTACTCCCGAACCCAACGAGAGCGTCGTGTTCGTCTCCCACTTCCTCTAAGGACTAGGCCTCGCTCTGGATCCCTTTGTTAGGTGTCTTATGTTCTATTATGGGCTAGATTTTCACGATCTGGCCCCGGATTCCCTTCTTCACATTTCGTCGTTTATTGTCGTATGTGAGGCCTTCCTCCGCGTTACCCCTCACTTCGGCCTGTGGCTCAAGACCTTCGATGTGAAGCCGAAGATGATCGAGGGGCAGCACGCAG
>NW_021214874.1:0-1127 GCF_002162155.2 Triticum dicoccoides | reverse complement strand
GGCGTCTGGCCCTGGGCCAGACGCCGAGGCCCATGGCGTCTGGGCCAGACGCCAAGGATTGTGGCGTTTGGTCCTGGAGTCCGAGTGGGACTCTTGCCTTTCGGGCAAAACCGATTTTGAGGAGGCTTTTGCTCCAAGTTTCGACCCCGGGGCTCAACATATAAATAGAGGGGCAGGGCTAGCACCAAAGGGACACAAGTTGATCCACGTGATCTATTCCTTAGCCGTGTGCGGTGCCCCCTGCCACCATATACCTCGATAATACTGTAGCGGAGTTTAGGCGAAGCCCTGCTGCTGTAGTTCATCAAGATCGTCACCACGCCGTCGTGCTGACAGAACTCTTCCCCGACACTTTGCTGGATCGGAGTCCGGGGATCGTCATCGAGCTGAACGTGTGCTCGAACTCGGAGGTGCCGTAGTTTCGGTGCTTGATCGGTTGGATCGTAAAGACGTACGACTACTTCCTCTACGTCGTGTCATCGCTTCCGCAGTCGGTCTGCGTTGGGTACGTAGACAACACTCTCCCCTCGTTGCTATGCATCACATGATCTTGCGTGTGCGTAGGAAATTTTTTGAAATTACTACGAAACCCAACAGTGGCATCCGAGCCAGGTTATTTATGTTGATGTTATATGCACGAGTAGAACACAAGTGAGTTGTGGACGATACAAGTCATACTTCCTACCAGCATGTCATACTTTTGTTCGGCGGTATCGTTGGACGAGACGACCCGGACCAACCTTACGCGTACGCTTACGCGAGACCGGTTCCCTCGACGTGCTTTGCACAGAGATGGCTTGCGGGCGACTGCCTCTCCAACTTTAGTTGAACCAAGTATGGCTACGCCCGGTCCTTGCGAAGGTTAAAACGGAGTCTATTTGACAAACTATCGTTGTGGTTTTGATGCGTAGGTGAGATTGGTTCTTACTTAAGCCCGTAGCAGCCACGTAAAACTTGCAACAACAAAGTAGAGGACGTCTAACTTGTTTTTGCAGGGCATGTTGTGATGTGATATGGTCAAGGCATGATGCTGAATTTTATTGTATGAGATGATCATGTTTTGTAACCGAGTTATCGGCAACTGGCAGGAGCCATATGGTTGTCGCTTTATTGTATGCAATGCAATC
>NW_021214873.1:0-1201 GCF_002162155.2 Triticum dicoccoides | reverse complement strand
AATAATTCAGACTAGGCCCACTCAATTTTTTAGAAAAGTATGCAACAGGTTTGCCATCTTGTAATAACACACCTCCTAATCCAATTCCACTAGCATCACATTCAAGCTCAAAAGTCTTATTAAAATCAGGAAGTTGGAGTAAAGGAGCATGTGTCAACTTATCTTTCAATACCGTGAAGGCTTCTTCCTGTGCGGTACCCCAAACAAAAGGCACATCCTTCTTTGTAAGCTCGTTGAGAGGTGCAGCAATGGTGCTGAAATCTCTCACAAAACGCCTATAGAATCCAGCGAGGCCAAGAAAACTCCTCACTTGTGTGACCGTTTTGGGCTGCGGCCAACTCTCAATAGCTTCAATCTTGGCTTTGTCAACTTCAATTCCCTGTGGAGTAACAACATAGCCAAGAAAAGATACTCGGTCGGTGCAAAAGGTGCACTTCCCAAGGTTACCAAACAAACGTGCATCACGTAGAGCAATTAAAACAACACGTAAATGTTCCAAATGTTCTTCCAAAGATCTGCTATAAATCAGTATATCATCAAAATAGACTACCACAAATCGTCCAATGAAAGCACGTAAAACTTCGTTCATTAGTCTCATGAAGGTACTAGGCGCATTAGTTAACCCAAAAGGCATGACTAACCACTCATATAATCCAAACTTAGTTTTAAATGCTGTTTTCCATTCATCCCCCAACTTCATACGAATTTGATGGTATCCACTACGCAAATCAACTTTGGAGAATGTTGTAGAGCCACTCAATTCATCAAGCATATCATCTAGCCTAGGAATAGGATGACGATAACGAATAGTAATATTATTAATGCCTCTACAATCAACACACATACGTGATGTACCATCCTTTTTCGGCACTAGAATAATAGGAACAACACAAGGACTAAGGGATTCACGTATATAACCTTTGTCGAGAAGCTCTTGTACTTGACGCATAATCTCCTTCGTCTCCTCTGGATTGGTACGGTATGGTGCACGGTTTGGCAGTGAAGCACCGGGAATTAAGTCAATCTGATGCTCAATCCCTCGAATAGGCGGTAATCCCGGTGGCACGTCTTGTGGAAAGACGTCAGCGAACTCCTGCAAAATGTTAGTGACAGCAGGAGGCAAAGAGGAAGGCACGTCCTCGAATGAAAATAATGCCTCTTTGCACACAAAAGCATAGCAAACAGATTTGCTGAAATCTAG
>NW_021214872.1:0-1120 GCF_002162155.2 Triticum dicoccoides | reverse complement strand
TGCGTGCGCTAATAGCTCCACCACGGCGCGAAGCTTGACCTCAACCACAACATAAGGGACTAGCATGTAAGCAATTTATTTAGCATTATTTCATAATTACTTTCATAATGTGTCGCCGGCTACTGACCCCACTCTGTAAAAGAACCGATTAAATTTCGTCTTCATAACTAAAACTTTTGAGGATTGACTCGTGAAAATTGTTCCAGGGTTTCTTTTCTTCTATGTTCATAGCATTTTTGCTTTCCTTCAGCTCCTTGTATCACATTTCGGGGTTGCATCCCTGATTTCCTTTCTTTCATGGTTGTATGGTTTGTTTTTGTTCTAATCCTGACCGATTGATGACTTTTTTTAATTCAAATCCGGGCTATGCTCGAGCCCTACTCGGGCTTGGTTTGTCATTTTCTCTAAAATTAATCAATTCAAAGATATTAGCTGCAATTTAGATAGGATATACCTATAGGATTAGTGCATGGGTATAACATTTTTTCTATAACCATCGGGTAGTTAGTAAATTTAGATTATAGATTTTGGATAGCTTGGAATAAAACTATCATAAGCAACTTCTCGTTTTTACTTGTAGGGGTCCAAGCGCATCTAGAAGTCACAGATCGAAGGTCACACAAGGGTTTTACCCAAGTTCGGGCCTCTAAAGAGTAATAGCCTACATCATGTTTGCTTTGTTTATTCATGGTGGAGGGATACCTCGTGCCAGGGGTTACAATAGTGCATGAGATTTCTGCTGAGAGTTTCTATATGAGAGCAGATGGGAATGAGATCCTCCTATCCCCTTATATACACGGTGGAGACAAGGACTTTATAGGTGGACAGAAGAGATCTAGGGCACCGCCGCCTCTTGGCTTGAAAAGTAAGGTGGTCTGCGGCGCACATCCTCTTCTTTAGAGCTTCCTTCTGTCGCCTGGGTAGGCCTTCTGTCAGGATCCCATCGGTGAGCCACCCCCGGTGCATGACACCGTCAATTGGACAGGCAGATGTGTAGGAAGTCCTCATGATCGGTGGTATCTATAGCCATGTTCACAATTAACATATACAGAGCAAGGAGAGAAGGAAAATAATTGTGAAAGTTGATACAGTGAAACTTGTAAGATATTGAGCTTAGTGA
>NW_021214871.1:0-1155 GCF_002162155.2 Triticum dicoccoides | reverse complement strand
GCCATCGCTGTGCAGGGTCACCATCAAGCCTCCCCCAACGACGGGCCTACAGAGACCAGAACTGGTCCTGCACCCGCATCCAAACTGCGACCGGAGCACCTCTGCTCCAGCACTGCCCGCGGTCAAGAGCCGGCCGCGGTCACCACGCGCCAACACGCCCAGATCTGCGCTAACCATAGTCTTCCCGCCCAGCTCCCCCCCTACGCGCCAGATCCGGGCGTCCCGGAGCCCCACGCGCGCCACCGGCGACCAGCAGGCTGCAGATCCATGCGGGGGCGAACACTGCGCCCCGGATCTGGCCGCCGCGCCATGTCGCATCCACCGAAGACCTTGCTCCCCTGCAGATGAGCGCCCCCGCGGGCCGCGTCTAGCCGCGCGTCTCCGCGACCCGCCCGTGCCCGTCGCCTCCATCGGCATCAGCTCGCCGTGCCCTCTGCGCCTCCGCGAGCCACGCGCGCCCGGCGACGGGCCCAGATCCGCGCCTCCACGAGACACGCGCACGCGTGTCGCTGCACGCCTCCGCGTGCTCACACGCTCCCGCTCGCCTCCGTCAGCTCGCCACGCCGTCTCCAACACCCCATGCAGAACGAGTGCCCCGCACCGCCCGAGCTGTGCAAGAGGGCGAAAACAGGGAGGCCCGCCGGCGCCGGCGCCGCGTGGGCTTTGCCCGGTGGCGCTTGCCGGCGGCGGCGGGGGAGGAAGGCGACGGGGGAGGAGGAGTTTGGGGGCGGCTAGGGTTAGCGCCCATGTCGCCCGCGGGAGGGCGACGCAGAGCCGGTCATCTATGCATGACTAATTAAGAGTAAAATTCATCCACGGTACTCGAACTTGCGCTGCAAGCTCACTTTGATCACCGTACATAAGAAGTTGATCAATACGATCACTATGTACAAGTCTAGGTGATTATACGGTCACTAACCTGCCATATAGCATCGTATTTTTCTGAGTTGACCGGTCAAACACAGTGTGTGACAATGTTCTCTCTCTTCCCACGTGGGTCCCACCCATCAGTAATAAAGAAGAAAAGAAGGAAAGGAGATAGGAGAAGAAAACTTTGAGGAAGCTGGAGTCTTGCACGCGCTAGCCACACGAGACATCAACGCGATCTGTGTTCTTTTGATAGATCATATTTATTATTTCTGAACAAAAAAAAAA
>NW_021214870.1:0-9210 GCF_002162155.2 Triticum dicoccoides | reverse complement strand
TACAAACCTCTGCACTTGGATGCCCAACAACGTCTAGAAGAAGAAGGTTGTGTAGTAGACATCAGCTCCTGAGGCAATAGAGATGCCTGTCGTCCTTTGGCACGTGGCGAGATGCACAGGTGCTGAGGATTTGGTCGGAGCAGCTGAGGGCTTTGGCAGAGGAGCTGAGGACTTTGGAGGATTTGGAGCAGCTTGAGGAATTTGTCGTGAGGGCTTTGAAGAATCTAGCCGAGAGGGCGTTGCTGAGGAATTTGGCCGTGAGGGCATTGAGGGTGAAGCACTTGGCTTATGAGCAGGCTTCTTTGCCACGGCCTTCTTTGGCTTGATAGTAGAGGCCTCAGCAGTAGCAGGAGAGTCTTCGTTAAATTTCCTCACTGCTTCTCTTGCTTGTCTGGCCAATTTAGCCTGGCGCTTGGCCCATTCATCAGGATAATACTCACCGCGCTTGAGGCTGGTGGGATCTGCTTCTTGGCCAGGTGCCAATGGAGGTCTTGGGCATGGAGGATTGAGGGCGAATTTCTTCATGTACTTGGGAGTAACATATCTGTACTCCCTCCATTCTCTTTCCCATCTCCTCTCAATCTTTTGAATGCACACCTTGCACTGATTTTTGTCCTCCTCAGGGGGTGTGCAGTACCCAGCATAAATATCATCAGGGATTTCAAATGCAGTATTGATCTCAGGCCTCTTTCCTCCCTTCTATGGCTTCTTTCCATCAGCCATTTTCTTCAGATGAGGAATTTGAACAATGGAATTTTCTGAAGAGGTATGCAACTTTTCTTCGAGGAACGCTGCAAATGAGTTAAGTTGATGAGAACCTAGTGATTTAGCAGCGGACATGAGTACCTGTGAACAGAGTATAGTTGCGAGGAATATGGAGAGGTCATATGTGTTTTCAGAGGTTTTAAAAAAGAACAAGTTTGAGGAATTTGACCAGATGAGTCTTGAAGAATTTCACTAAGTGTTCTTTGTCTTAGGTTCCAGAGTTGTATAGATCGAAGATCCACACAATTGAGGAATCTTGAAGAAAAATGTTTCTTAGAGAAACGAATCAAGAACAGATGACATGTGAGGTGTTTTTAGTGTGTGAAGAATTTGAAGAATAAACACCTTTGAAGATTTTGTAGAAATTTGTCAAATCAAAGAGGGTAGTAAAAGTAAATTTTAATTACCCTGGACATAGAACATGGCGAACTGAGAGGTGTACATGTGAAGTTCGTTAGTTCAGATCTTCCACGCCCTAACTTGGCAGAGGAAGACAGCTACGGCGGCGGCGGAGTGAAGAAATCTGCAGCCGGCGCGAGTACGACGACGACGAGGTCGAGGCAGTGAAGCTCTTCCTCACCGGCGACGATCAAGTAGCGGCGGTGCTAGGGTTTGAGAAGCTCCAGCGGGAGTGAGAACGAGCGGAGTAAAAGTGAAGTGAGGAAGGGAAGTGGTATTTATAGCTACGGTGAAAAACTGTTCGCCCGAAGAAATTGGACGAATGTGCCCCTGACCCTTCTCATTCGCTTGACATGTGTCACCCACGTACTGAGAAGTGGAGATCGTGTGAGATCGTGGGTGAATAGATAAGGGTTGTCGTGGGATGTGGAACGGTTTGAGCGGCAAAATCGAAAATTTAGATAAGATAAGTTAAAAGTTCCGTTCGCAAATTCTTCAGCTGACAAGGACACGGTGAAGATTTTGAATGAGTTTCAAATAGAACGCACATGAAGAATTTGTGAATAGATTGGGTTGAGTATAGAATAGAGGGGGAAGGGTGAAGATAATGCAACGTTGAAGAATTCGAACAACCGAGGAAAAACTCAAATTGAAGATTCTCAACATTTGGTGGTGGCGTGACCCACCGTATAAGAATGATGATTTCAGACACCGCGTACAATTGTCGTAGGGTTCTGAGAATCAAATTCTTCGTTAATTTCTTCACACTTAGAGTGTTAGTCTTCATTGATTGAATAAAAATGTTTCTTCATGTGTTGCACATCTAAGTCATCAATTTTGCATAAGTGTTAGGAGGTGTGTCCTTTTCAAAAAACATTTGAAGATTCTAGGATATTTAGCTCACACCGCAACTTGCTAAATCTCTTCTCATCTAAGGGCTTAGTGAAGATATCGGCTAGCTATTCTTCAGTCTTCACATTCTCAATAGAGATGTCACCCTTCAACACATGATCACGAAGAAAATGATGACGAATCTGAATGTGCTTTGTCTTCGAGTGCTGAACTGGGTTATGAGCAATCTTGATGGCACTCTCATTGTCAAAGTAGAGTGGCACATTCTTCACGTTGATGGTGTAGTCCTTGAGAGTTTGCTTCATCCATAGTAGTTGAGCAGAGCAAGAACCAGCAGCAATGTACTCAGCTTCAGCAGTAGACAGTGATACGCAGTTCTGTTTCTTCGAGGACCAACAGACCAAGGATCGTCCGAGGAAATGGCATGTGCCAGATGTTGACTTGCGGTCCACACGATCACCAGCATAGTCAGAGTCTGAATATCCAATGAGATCAAAAGCCGAGCCCTTGGGGTACCATAATCCAAGTGTTGGCGTGTGAGCTAGATATCGAAGAATATGCTTCACAACCTTATGGTGTGATTCCTTCGGTGTAGCTTGAAATCGGGCACACATGCAAACACTAAGCATAATATCTAGCCTAGATGCACATAAGTATAATAAAGAACCAATCATGGAGCGGTATACCTTTTGATCGAAGTCAATACCATTTTCATCAGTGCATAGATGGCATTTGTGGGCATAAGGATTTTGACTCCTTTGCAATCTTGCATGCCAAATTTCCTCAGTACATCCTTGAGGTATTTCTCCTGAGATATGAATATGCCATTGCGCTGTTGATGAATCTGAAGGCCTAAGAAGAATTTCAATTCTCCCATCATAGACATTTGATATTCTTCTCTCATCATATAGGCAAACTCATCACTGTAACGTTACTCAGTACAGCCAAAAATGATGTCATCAACATAAATTTGGCACACAAACAGTTCACCATCATAAGATTTAGTGAAAAGAGTTGGGTCAAGTGAACCGGGTTTGAAGCCTTTCTTCATGAGGAATTCCTTCAAAGTATCATACCACGCCCGTGGGGCCTGCTTGAGGCCATAGAGGGGCTTATTGAGTCTGAAGACTTTGTCAGGATGCTTTGGATCTTCAAAACCTGGGGGTTGAGCAACATATACTTCTTCCTCAAGCTTACCATTGAGGAATGCACTTTTCACATCCATTTGATATAAGATGATATCATGATGGTTAGCATAAGCAAGTAATATGCGAATAGCTTCAAGTCTAGTAACAGGTGCAAAAGTTTCATCGAAATCAATTCCTTCAACCTGCGTGTAGCCTTGAGCTACAAGTCGTGCCTTATTCCTCACCACAAGGCCATTTTCACCTTGCTTGTTGCGGTAGATCCACTTTGTGCCAATGATATTGTGCTTGCAAGGATCTGGACGTTTGACTAGTTCCCAGACGTTGTTGATCTCGAATTGATGTAATTCCTCTTGCATAGCTTGAATCCACTCAGGCTCCAGAAATGCTTCATCTACCTTAGTGGGCTCTGTGATAGATACGAAAGCAAAATGCCCACAAAAGTTAGATAAATGTGAAGCTCTTGAGTGTGTGAGAGGACCTGGAATTTTGATGTCGCTGATGATTTTCTCAATTTGCACTTCATTTGCAACGCGAGGATGAGCGGGTTGTCGTTGAGGAATTTGATCAGTATTTTCTTCAGCATCATTTTCCTCAGGTGCATCAGCATGACGTTCTTCATGTTCTGGAATGACTTCTTCAGCAGATTCTTTAGTAGGAATGACATCCTCAGTAGCCTTGAACTTAATAGATTTCTCAGGAGGTATTTCATCTGTCACATGAGGTAGGTGCTCTCTTTGCGAGCCATAAGTCTCATTGAACCGCACATCTACAGTTTCAACAACCTTGTGATGACAGGTGTTGAAGACTCTGTAGGTGTGCGAGTACTTACCATAATCGATCATAAAACCTTCATGTGCTTTCGGTGCAAATTTAGAACTGTGATGAGGATCTCTAATCCAACATTTAGCACCGAAGACTTTTAAATAACTCACATTGGGTTTCTTGTCAGTGAGAAGTTCATATGTTATCTTCTTGAAGAATTTGTGAAGATATACCCTGTGAATGATGTACCATGCAGTATCAATTGCCTCAGGCCAGAAGCGATGAGGTGTCTTGTACTCATCAAGCATAGTGTGGGCCATCTCAACAAGAGTCATGTTCTTGCGCTCCACGACGCCATCAAGATAGTTATCAAGACCAGTGTTCTTGAACTCAGTTCCATTATCACTCCTGATGTGCTTGATCTTCACACCAAAGTTGGTTGAAGCCCTCGAGGAAAATCGTTTGAAGACTTCCTGCACTTCAGTTTTGTAAGTGATAATATGGACCCATGTATATCAAGAATAATCATCAACAATGGCAAAGCCATATAAAGATGCAGCATTAGTAAATGTGGCATAATGAGTAGGGACAAAGAGATCCATGTGAAGCAATTCAAATGGTCGAGTAGTAGTAATGATAGTCTTCGCTAGATGCTTGGCCTTGGTCATCTTTCCAGCTTCACAGGCTCCGCATAAGTGATTGTTGGTGTCAAAACTGGCGGATCTCGGGTAGGGGGTCCCGAACTGTGCGTCTAAGGCGGATGCTAACAGGAGGTAGGGGACACGATGTTTTACCCAGGTTCGGGCCCTCTTGATGGAGGTAAAACCCTACGTCCTGCTTGATTATTCTTGATAATATGAGTAGTACAAGAGTTGATCTACCATGAGATCGGAGAGGATAAACCCTAGAAGCTAGCCTATGGTATGATTGTATGTTGTCCTACGGACTAAAACCCTCCGGTTTATATAGACACTAGAGGGGGCTAGGGTTACACAAGGTCGGTTACAAAGGAGGAGATACACATATCTGTATTGCCTAGCTTGCCTTCCACGCCAAGTGGAGTCCCATCCGGACACGGGACGAAGTCTTCAATCCTGTATCTTCATAGTCCAACAGTCTGGCCAAAGGATATAGTCCGGCTGTCCGGAGACCCCCTAATCCAGGACTCCCTTAGTAGCCCCTGAACTAGGCTTCAATGATGATGAGTCCGGCGCTCAGTGTTTGTCTTCGGCATTGCAAGGAGGGTTCCTCCTCCGAATACACCACGGAAGAATTTGAATATAAGGATAGTATCTGACCCTGCAAAACAAGTTTCCACATACCACCGTAGAGAGAATAATATTTCCACAAATCTAATCTGCTGACACGTTTTGGCAGCATGACAACATGTCCTGGCCCGGTAATTATTCGAACCGTTTTTCCTTAACCAGCTCCGCACATAACGCGAGGCGGTTTCCTGACACATCTTGTCAAAGCAAAGATTGTGTCCCCCTTATTACGGGATTCTCATCAATACGGACATGGGTAACCCAACCGCGCCATCAATTACGGCGCTTGGGGGATAAGCGAGTTTTACTAGGCAAGTGGGGGCGCATAATTTAGTCTGCCCTTATAAAGGGATAAGATCTCACCTTTTTCTACCCACGCCTTCTTCCTCCTTGCTCATCCATTCTCGCGCACTCGAGCTCCAGCGCCCAAGTCCGCATCCTCCTCCTCAACTCTCTCCAAAGCATGTCCGGAGTGGGAGGCAAGTGGATGGCCTCCTCCGTCACAGAGGGGCACATCAAAAAGTTGCATGGAGCCGGATACTTAGCCGCGAACATCGCGCACCGGCTGCCAGCCGTGAGGCAGGTCATCCCTACCCCAGAATCTCACGAGAGGGTGGTCTTCCTCCCCCACTTCATCCGTGGACTGGGGTTTCCCCTTCATCCATTTGTCCGTGGCCTCATGTTCTATTATGGGCTGGACTTTCATGATCTGGCCCCGAACTTTATCCTCAACATCTCGGTGTTCATCGTCGTGTGCGAGGCCTTCCTCCGCATCCGGCCCCACTTCGGCCTATGGCTAAAGACCTTCAATATCAAGCCGAAGGTGGTGGACGGCCAACAAGCGGAATGCGGCGAAGCCATGGTGGGCAAAATGCCCAACGTTGCATGGCTCGAGGGCTCCTTTGTGGAGACCGTAAAGGGGTGGCAATCGGGGTGGTTCTACATCACCGAGCCGCGCGACACAAACTGGGTGGCGACCCCCGAGTTTCGATCCGGAATCCCCACGCGGCTCACTTCCTGGAAGGAGAAGGGCCTATCCTGGGGTTCATCGATGGAGCTGGACAGACTCTAGAAGTGTATCCGGAACATGACAAGCAAGAAACTTAAGCTTGTCAACATAGTCCAGGTCATGCTCTTCCGCTGGATCCTCCCGTGTCAACAACGAGATTTCAACTTATGGGAGTTCGACCCGGCCCGGCACCAGACTCTAAGCGAGCTCTTCGACACGACGCACAAAGACGTCTGGAGGGTGCTATTCAAGGGCGTCGAGGTCCCTCCCTCTCTCACCGAGGACCGCGGGCTAAGCGCGAAGCGCCCTGCAAATCCGGTAAGTTCTGTACATCTGGTAGGATACTTACTTCCCATAGCTTAACCACGTGCAGGGTCTGAGCTCCCATGCCTTTGACAGGACTGGGTGGAGGCATCGGAGCAGATTGACTGTCCAGCCCCTCTGCCCGAAGACACTGCGGACGCTCTCCTGACGGAGATGCTGACTCCGGCTCCTTATAAGGTGCCAGAGAAGACCAAGAAGAAGGCCAAGGGAACCCGAAAGAGTTCCCGGTGCCAGGTGGTATCGGACTCATTGTCTGATAACTCCGCGACGCACTCCTCCCATGAAGACGAGGAGGAAGATGAAGATGCTCCCCCTCCAACCGGGGGAGACAAGAAAAGGAAGGCCACCCCAACCGGGGAGGCCGAAGGGTCCAAGAAAGGAAGGACTCTCCTTCCGGACTGCTCCACCACCGCCGCCGAAGGCGAAGACGAGTGGCTGCTCAGGGCCAAGCCCCTGGCAAAGTCGTAAGTATTTAGACACCAGAGTAACTCATAGAATACCTTTGTCGCACTGCTTCTCCTGACGCCGAATATGATTATGCAGACCGCCCCAAGCCCGTATCGATGTATCCTCATCGGACGGCTCCTTGGATTCGTCGGATATGGATAGCGATCCACTTCTGAATGCCTCCTCCCCTTGCCCTACGGACAATGCCGAGGTATTGTCTCAAGGGGCACCGAGCCGGGGGGACAGTCCCGGAGGCACCTCAAGGCGACCTTCCGGACTCCAGGAGCAAAGGGAGCAAGGCTCCTAGGGGCTCCAAGTTCGGCTCTCAGCCGAACACTGCACCGGAACCTCTAGTGGTTCCGGACTCGGGCAGGCGGCCCCCTTCCAAGAGGGGTAAGACGCCCGTGCCGGTGACCTCTGTCCATCCAGAGGCACCGGACAACCTGTTGGGAGCGCTTCACGGCGCTTCCATCGACGAAGAGCACCGCACTATTATGAGTGCGGTGATCGAGAAGGTTCAGTCCGCCAAGAGCGGACTGACTGAAGCCTATGCCAGCCTTCTAACAGGCTTTGAGGTAAGTATTTAAAATATAGGAGAAATATTACCGCATAGACAGTAGCCCCTGATGCTCTGTTTGGTGTTCACAAAGAAAAGCTGAATATAGGATCAAATAATATCTGCAGGAGTCTACTATAAGTATGTCCATATGCGTATGCAGGCTTCGCTGCTGACCTCTGCCGCACTGACTGCGGAGGTCGCTGCACTGAAGCAGGACCTCGAGGGGTCCGAGAAAGAGCTCGGACATGCCAAGAGGCAGCTCGAGGAGAACAAAGGTGAGTAATACCTTGTCTATATATATATAAAAAAGATGTGATTGCAAAATGACAGGATCATCATGAATTTGCCAGGGGCCACGACCGAAGTGGCGACCCTGAAGCAAGCGTTGTCCGAGGCCGAGAACAAAGCGGCCCAGGAGTGCACCGAGCGGGAAAAGCAAGAGGCACGAGTGGGCGAGGTGCAACAAGAGCTCCAAGCTCTCGTGACGAAGCACGAGGCGTTGGAGCTTGACTCGAAGACGTGAGAGTCTAAGCTTGCCGCGGCCCATGAGAGCGCAAAGAGTGCCAAGGCTGAAGCCCAAAAGTCCCTCTAGGAGATTGAGGCGATGAGGAAGATAGCAGCGGGTAAGGCATTCAATATGCAAAGAAAGCATGTGAAAGTAAATTACTTGTTACTTACCCGAGTCCGGAGCTCTCCCGGAGCATTCACAGATTTGCCCCGCAGCGTGTCGGATGCCGCAAAGTTTTACCAGGCCGAGGAGGGAAGCTCGACGGAGAAGCTGTTTTGGTCTCAGTATATTGGGACCGAACACCCGATGCCTATGAGCGACCAGCTGAAGCAACTGGTCGAGCTGCACAAGGCGGCCAAACAGGCCATGAAGGGCTTTATAGTCCGGTTGTGGCCTGGCGACGCCCTTCCCAACAGCTACTTCGGCCTGGTGAGGCGGCTTGTGGATGCCTGCCCATGGCTGGAAGTCATCAAGCGGTCCGTCTGCATCGAAGGTGCACGCTGGGCTTTTGCCCGTGCGAAGGTGCACTGGGCCAAGATGGACACCGTGAAGCTGGTGAAGGAGGGGCCGCCGCAGGGCAAGGAGCATTGCCACCCTGAGATGTATTATGAGGGTGTCCTAAAGGGTGCCCGTCTTGTAGCGAATGAGTGTGCGAAAGATGTAATATTTGAATGAACTTGCTCGTGTGAGCCTGTATTATGAAAACTTGTTCATATGCGCTATGCAACACTTGTTTGAATTTAAAATATTACCTTTTGTTTGGCTGTTTATCAAATCTGAGAGATGGCAAGTCGTCGGCTTCTGCCCCCATGCCGCGAGTGCTGGGGTGTTTGGGATAAACTTGAGCACTCTTGTTCCCATTTTTGGGTCCTTCGAGGGAGGTGCTCAGCACAATGAACAAGGAAATCGGACTATAATGCTTTATCACTCTCACTTAGCCATAGAATTCTATAATTTTAAATTTTGGCGAAGCCCCTAGTATTTGGAAGGCCGAATTCGGGGCGCTATACACGCCTTAAGACGGACAAAACCGACTCCTCGCTCTAAGTGGCATAAGTCTTTAGGGACTCGAAACCTCTCGAACAGCGACCAGTCTCTCGCCTTATCATGACAGTCAGTTTTAGCTTTCTCTACTGAGGTGCTTAGCCCAGCAGAACCAGGGCACAATC
>NW_021214869.1:0-1420 GCF_002162155.2 Triticum dicoccoides | reverse complement strand
AATGTGACCAAGGGGTTGATCACGGGATGATGTGTTACGGAACGAGTAAAGAGACTTGCCGGTAACGAGATTGAACAAGGTATTGGTATACCGACGATCGAATCTCGGGCAAGTACTATACCGCTAGACAAAGGGAATTGTATACGGGATTGATTGAGTCCTTGACATCGTGGTTCATCCGATGAGATCATCGTGGAACATGTGGGAGCCAACTTGGGTATCCAGATCCCGCTGTTGGTTATTGGCCGGAGAGTTGTCTCGGTCATGTCTGCATGGTTCCCGAACCCGTAGGGTCTACACACTTAAGGTTCGATGACGCTAGGGTTATAAAGGAAGTTTGTATGTGGTTACCGAATGTTGTTCGGAGTCCCGGATGAGATCCCGGACGTCACGAGGAGTTCCAGAATGGTCCGGAGGTAAAGATTTATATATGGAAAGTCTTATTTTGGTCGCCGGAAAAGTTCCGCACTTTATCGGTATTGTACCGGGAGTGCCGAAAGGGGTCCGGGGGTCCACCGGGGGGGTCCACCTGCCCCGGGGGGGCACATAGGCTGTAGGGGGTGCGCCTTGGCCTATATGGGCCAAGGGCACCAGCCCCAAGAGGCCCATGCGCCAAGATATAAGAAAAAGGGGAGAGTCCTCAAAGGGGAAGGCACCTCCGAGGTGCCTTGGGGAGGATGGACTCCTCCCCCCCCCCCCTTGGCCGCACCTCTTCCTTGGAGGAAGGGGCAAGGCTGCGCCTCCCCCCTCTCTCTTGCCCCTATATAAAGGGAGGGGAGGGAAGGGCAGCCGCACCTGAAGCCCTGGCGCCTCCCTCCCTCCCGTGACACCTCCTCCTCTCCCGCAGGTGCTTGGCGAAGCCCTGCAGGATTGCCACGCTCCTCCACCACCACCACGCCGTTATGCTGCTGCTGGATGGAGTCTTCCTCAACCTCTCCCTCCCTCCTTGCTGGATCAAGGCGTGGGAGACGTCACCGGGCTGTACGTGTGTTGAACGCGGAGGTGTCGTCCGTTCGGCACTAGGATCTCCGGTGCATTTGGATCACGACGAGTACGACTCCTTCAACCCCGTTCTCTTGAACGCTTCCGCTTAGCGATCTACAAGGGTATGTAGATGCACTCTCCTTCCCCTCGTTGCTAGTTTCTCCTTAGATAGATCTTGGTGACACGTAGGAAAATTTTGAATTTCTGCTACGTTCCCCAACAACCATGCCAACTTTGTAACTAACGAGTATGATACCATTGTCCGTTTTGTACATGCACATGCTATGTGGGTCAACTTATGATACCATGCCAACTTTCAACTTTTTCAGGGTTCATTTGAAATGCTTTAATGTCTTATGGTTCGGCCCTCGTAATAATTAAAAATAGCAACAATAAGTATTTTGTTGTAAGTAGAAACAAAATAAAATAAATAAAG
>NW_021214868.1:0-1358 GCF_002162155.2 Triticum dicoccoides | reverse complement strand
GGTGGCATTGCTACCCCCCAGGGCCCCCGTCCCGGCTAACCCTGTAGCGTTTGACCACGGGATCTAGCCCTTTGACTTTGCACGGACGGGCTTTGACCAGTGGACCTCTCCACCCGGTTGTGTTAGGTCGGCCCAGAGGAACACTTTGGAGCAACATCCGGGCCAAACCCACAGCTACATCCACTCCGTGTAGACCCGACGCGTCCGTTTCCCCCCTCCAGGTGCCGGCGGCGGCGGCGTCCGTGAGGGGGGGGGGGCACGCCCCGGAGACGCATGCTGGGCGTTTGCAACCGCCTCAACACTTCCAAATTTGTGAGAGGCCGCCTACGCAAGATTTGACGGTATGCTAGCCCCCGGAGGCCGCCGGGCACAGTCGTAGACGTGCGAAGAGCAATCCGCGTAGAGGGAAGTGTTCAGATACCTCTCCATCACAAAAAATTATGAAAAATTACCATCAGTCCTATAGCACATGTGCCCACGTTGTGTAAAAAACTCATGATTTTATCGCGCTCCAAGTATTTAATAATATTCACGCTGCATCGTTACCGCAGAACGTCTACTACCGTTTCATTGCCGTCCGTGAGGGGGGCCACAACCCGGAGACGCGTGCCGCCTCTTCGGACATGCCACAACACCACCCTGCATGTATGAGGGCCCGGTACGACGCTTCGGTGGCATTGCTACCCCCCAGGGCCCCCGTCCCGGCTAACCCTATAGCGTTTGACCACGGGATCTAGCCCTTTGACTTTGCACGGACGGGTTTTGACCAGTGGACCTCTCCACCTGGTTGTGTTAGGTCGGCCCAGAGGAACACTTTGGAGCAACATCCGGGCCAAACCCACAGCTACATCCACTCCGTGTAGACCCGACGCGTCCGTTTCCCCCCTCCAGGTGCCGGCGGCGGCGGCGTCCGTGAGGGGGGGGGGGCACGCCCCGGAGACGCGTGCTGGGCGTTTGCAACCGCCTCAACACTTCCAAATTTGTGAGAGGCCGCCTACGCAAGATTTGACGGTATGCTAGCCCCCGGAGGCCGCCGGCCACAGTCGTAGACGTGCGAAAAGCAATCCGCGTAGAGGGAAGTGTTCAGATACTTCTCCATCACAAAAAATTATGAAAAATTACCATCAGTCCTATAGCACATGTGCCCACGTTGTGTAAAAAACTCATGATTTTATCGCGCTCCAAGTATTTAATAATATTCACGCTGCATCGTTACCGCAGAACGTCTACTACCGTTTCATTGCCGTCCGTGAGGGGGGGCACAACCCGGAGACGCGTGCCGCCTCTTCGGACATGCCACAACACCACCCCGCATGTATGAGGGCCCGGTACGACGCTCCGGTGGCATTGCTACCCCC
>NW_021214867.1:0-2037 GCF_002162155.2 Triticum dicoccoides | reverse complement strand
ACATGCTGGTCAAGGCCCCGAGCAGGCCATGACCAAGGTCTCCAGGATCTGCGCTGGCATGGCTGATGGCCATGGGATGGTTCACACATGGGTGACAAGCACGGCAGCCGTGACGAAGGTCCTCGAGGTGGACACAGCCGCCCCCAAGACGAATTTCGCCTTCTGCACAATCGTTCACCGGATGAGGAGGAGGGGGCGGCCACTGCTTCCTCCACTGTGTTCGCATCCGACACCTGGCTGCTCGCTGGACAGGTGTGAACAATTTCCCCTCTCTAAACCATGTAAGAAGAATTTTCTTGCTTCAAAGAATTTTGAGCCTTGTAAAACTGTTGGAGGTTTCTCAGGGTGCTATTATATGTAGATCTATTATGTGTGCCTTTGTTGGCCTATTGAACAACTGTTTGCTGCTTTGCATGGGTTAAAAATGTGTTTTTGTTTTACACTTGTGTGCTCTGTGCTGACCATTGTGCAATGGCTATCTGTGACGTTGATCATCAGAGCATGGTGCCATGATTAATTAATCTAGGCATGTTTTAGTGTGTGTATGTAGGGCAGGATACCATTTTCCCTGCTGTTTAGTTGTGTTCCGAGCCGGTCCATTTTTTGGTTTTTGTTCTAGGGAGGGCGGTTTCCTGTTTCCTGTTGTTTGGCCTTTGTTCTAGGGAGGGAGGTTTCCTGTTTCAACACGCCAGCTTAGTTACGCAAAGAAGACTGCAGACTTGCAGAGTTTCAGTTTGTGTGGATTTTAGTAATCGAGGTCATCAGTGTATAACCAGTTCAGATTTCGCTGATATTGCTCCACATGAATGGATAGACACATTCCTTGCAACTTGTTAGCTAGCACGGTTGTGAAGTTGCTAAATATTTGAAGGTGCCCACATAAAAAGAGGTCCTCTTATAACATACTTGTATGTGATGTTTTTTCAGCATCCTCCTTGCCGACATTAGTCGTACACTACCTTTTTGGTACCCGTTTAGGTTTATTTGCACCCATATGACTGCAAGTCGCAGTTAACCATAATGTGCTACAAATTATTTCTGTGTGTTGCCAATATTCCTTTATAACTCATTTTAAAAACACCTGATTGGTAGGTCACCAACTTGGCCGGCACAGCACCGTGAAGAGACTCCGGCAGCCGGCCCAGTGATCCCCAATTACCCATCTTGCTGGCTAGCATGCCCAATGATTTCCTCAATGTAAGTGTCTATTTTTGAGTTGTTATTTGGATTCGGCAACATGAAATTACATAATTTGTCTGTTGTATGAACGAATTTATCAAGGTTGAACTACTAGACGTGTCTAGGAGTTCTTCCTGCATTCATGCATTGCTTGTTTCTCTCTTCAAGTGTTGGAGTTAACCTTGTTATGTTGGCCTTGTATGTTTGATTTGGTATCTCTGGTGCCAACATTTGGAATGTTTTAATTAGTAAGTGAGATAGACAATCTTAAATTCTTAGGATGGAATTGATCATGTTACCTGACATCCTATATGGTGTACTAGTTTCCTATCTTGTCATGCTATTTGAGGTGACACCACATATAGTTTGGACTCGATGTTAACTGATCAAAAACTGGGATTGATGAATGGAATTTTGTTGAATGTTCTGCTACTGTCTAAAATTTCGAGAGAGTTGCATGTATGTTTCCCTCTGAAACTCTCTTCTATACATTGCCATCTCATGAAATGTCTATCTTTGTAGCTTTTTCTCGCTGTGGTCTTTGTATGCTAGTCTGCATAAATTCATATAAAGCGATGCCACTGTTTCATAGGCTCCCGTTTCTAGATATTGGCGAGTCATGTATAGAGAGCACGAGTGCTTTGTAGATTAATGATCTTCGGTTCTTATTTTTGTGCAAAGGATTTTCAGCTTTAAGCATTTTAAGTATCTTTGAAGCACTGTTATTTCCTCTAGTGTTTGCCTTGATTTGTTTGAACCACTTACATGAAACCCCTGATGCAATTTTTATTTGTCCTGCTTCTGGAAACAACTAAATGTACTTTGTGTGGTTCTTTCTTAATTTCATTTACTAATCAG
>NW_021214866.1:0-924 GCF_002162155.2 Triticum dicoccoides | reverse complement strand
TATTTAAGAACTCCCACTTAGATAGACATCCCTCTAATCCTCTAAGTGATTACGTGATCCAAATCAACTAAACCATGACCGATCATCACGTGAGATGGAGTAGTTTTCAATGGTGAACATCGTTATGTTGATCATATCTACTATATGATTCACGCTCGACCTTTCGGTCTCCGTGTTCCGAGGCCATATCTGCATATGCTAGGCTCGTCAAGTTTAACCTGAGTATTCTGCGTGTGCAAAACTGGCTTGCACCCGTTGTAGATGGACGTAGAGCTTATCACACCCGATCATCACGTGGTGTCTGGGCACGACGAACTTTGGCAACGGTGCATACTCAGGGAGAACACTCCTTGATAATTTAGTGAGAGATCATCTTATAATGCTACCGTCAATCAAAGCAAGATAAGATGCATAAAAAGATAAACATCACATGCAATCAATATAAGTGATATGATATGGTCATCATCATCTTATGCTTGTCATCTCCATCTCCGAAGCACCTTCATGATCACCATCGTCACCGGCGCGACACCTTGATCTCCATCGTAGCATCGTTGTCGTCTCGCCAATCTTATGCTTCCACGACTATCACTACCGTTTAGTAATAAAGTAAAGCATTACATCGCGATTGCATTGCATACAATAAAGCGACAACCATATGGCTCCTGCCAGTTGCCGATAACTCGGTTACAAAACATGATCATCTCATACAATAAAATTCAGCATCATGCTTTGACCATATCACATCACAACATGCCCTGCAAAAACAAGTTAGACGTCCTCTACTTTGTTGTTGCTTGTTTTACGTGGCTGCTACGGGCTTAAGTAAGAACCAATCTCACCTACGCATCAAAACCACAACGATAGTTTGTCAAATAGACTCCGTTTTAACCTTCGCAAGGACCGGGCGTAGCCATACTTGGT
>NW_021214865.1:0-1392 GCF_002162155.2 Triticum dicoccoides | reverse complement strand
ATCGATGTAACTCTTTACGACGAACTCTTTTATCACCTCCATAATCGAGAAACATCTTCTTAGTCCTTACTAAGGATATTCTTAACCGCTGTCCAGTGATCTACTCTTAGATCAAAATTGTATTCCTTTGCCAAACTCAGAGCAAGGTATACAATAGGTCTGGTACACAACATAGCATACTTTATAGAACCTATGACTAAGGCATAGGGAATGACTTTTCATTCTCTTTCTATTTTCTGCCATGGTCGGGTTTTGAGTCTTACTCAACTTCACACCTTTGCATCACAGGCAAGAACTCTTTCTTTGACTGTTCCATTTTGAACTTCTTCAAAATCTTGTCAAGGTATGTACTCATTGAAAAATCTTTTCAAGCGTCTTGATCTATCTCTATAGATCTTGATGCTCAATGTGTAAGCAGCTTCACCGAGGTCTTTCTTTGAAAAACTTCTTTCAAATACTTCTTTATGCTTTCCAGAAAAATTCTACATCATTTCCGATCAACAATATGTCATTCACATATACTTATCAGAAAGGTTGTAGTGCTCCCACTCACTTTCTTGTAAATACAGGCCTTTCCAGAAGTCTTTATAAAATCATATGCTTTGATCAACTTATCAAAGCGTATATTCCAACTCCGAGATGCTTGCACCAGTCCATTGATGCATCGCTGGAGCTTGCACATTTTCTTAGCACCTTTCGGATCGACAAAACCTTCTGGTTGCATCATATACAACTTTTCTTTCAGAAATCCATTCAGGAACATAGTTTTGATATCCATTTGCCAGATTTCATAAAATGTGGGAATTTGCTAACATGATTCGGACAGACTTAAGCATCGTTGCGAGTGAGAAAATCTCATCATATTCAACACATTGAACTTGTCGAAAACCTTTCGCAACAAGTCGAGCTTTGTAGATAGTGACACTACTATCAGTGTCCGTCTTCCTCTTGAAGATCCATTTATTTAACATGGCTTGCTGATCATCGAGCAAGTCAATCAAAGTCCATACTTTGTTTTCATACATGGTCTGTCACCTAGGGGTGCATTAAGGACATAATTCTTCTATGCAGCAATGAGGATAAACCTCAGATCACGGATCCAATCTTATGCTTCTATGACTATCGCTACCGCTTAGTGATAAAGTAAAGCATTACAGGGCGATTGCATTGCATACAATAAAGCGACAACCATATGGCTCTTGGCAGTTGCCGATAACTCTGTTACAAAACATGATCATCTCATACAATAAAATTTATCATCATGTCTTGACCATATCACATCACAATATGCCCTGCAAAAACAAGTTAGACGTCCTCTATTGTTGTTGCAAGTTTTACGTGGCTGCTACGGGCTTAGCAAGAACCGTTCTTATCTAGCCATCAAAACCACAA
>NW_021214864.1:0-1016 GCF_002162155.2 Triticum dicoccoides | reverse complement strand
AGACACATCAACTGGCGCGATGGGAAGGCACGAGGCGGTCGGGAGGCGCGGTGTCAACGGTCGGCGCTCTGGCAGGCGCTCCAGAGCGCGACTTTGGCCGGCATCCGCGGGTTTTCCGCGTCGCGTGCGCGTCCTTTTCTGTCTGGAGGCTACAGTGGAAGGGGGCAAAACCTGGAAAGAGCCTGGGATGCTCTGGGGTGCAGAGGGGAGAGAGAGAGGCTGGGAGAGAGAAGGGAAGCTGTTGTCCAGAGAGGACAAACGTGATTCCCTCCTTCCTCCACATTGCTTCCTCGGGTAGAAAAGTGTCTAAGTGACAGAGGGGAGTGAGGAGGGGTTGTGGCAAAAAGATGAACTCAAGGAGATTAGTGAAAGTGGCAAAAATAGGCTTTTTAGTATTTTGCCAGAAGGTGTTTGATGGAGTTTTGGGTAAGCTAATGACTCCCACTGGCCAAGATACTCCAAGGGGTGAAATTTCACATATAATTAGGGCCTTCCACCCATTTTGAGCTTATTTGAACAAAGTTGCCAATGCAACTTTTGCAAACCCTAGAAATGGGCAGAAATGGATTTGTGTAGATCCAGTGGAGTAAATCATTTCTCCTTGATGTACCACTTGGTGTGGTGGCCTTATTTGGTCACATGGTCAGGCTCACCAAAGTTGGGGTCCTGGAGAAAAAGTTGGTAGTGCAAAGTAGTTCAAACTTGATTCTGGTCAGAGAGGGTTTTGAGGCACTTTGACCAAGACTTCCTATTCTCCAACCTGTGCCATTTGGTCCAGATGCATCATTAGACCAATGAAGCATGTCCACCAAGTTTGAGCACATTTGGACATACTTGGCAATGTAAAGTTGATCAAACTTCAGAATGGACAGAGATAGTTTTGAGGGGTTTTGATGGTGTTATCTTGTTCTCCAAGTCATGAGACTTGGCAAGATCATCTAATATGTCATATGTGACATGATGGAATTTTCCTGGAATTTCTGGAGAATATTTCCTTTGTAAATATTTCAAAAGCT
>NW_021214863.1:0-901 GCF_002162155.2 Triticum dicoccoides | reverse complement strand
CGAAGGGACAGACACAGGAACGAAGAAGGACACATGCCGGCCAGCCTAAGTGTTCCGGAGCAGTAGCAAGCTACCAAGGCTCAATGGAAACACTAGGAGACATTTCCCGGTAAGAGAGGCTACTAAAGATAAACAACTAGATGGTCAGATCCCACACATACCAAGCATTTCAATAACATACACACAATATGCTCGATATGTGCAAATACAACATGGCATCACAACATGACTCTACGACTCAAGTATTTAATCAATAGGCTCCGAGGAGCGAGATATTACAAACATGGGTCTCACGACCCAACAATCAGAGCATACAAGTCAAAGCACAAGCGGAAGCTATCATGTCTGAGTACAGACATCTATAAATGAAAAAGGCTGAGAAGCCTGACTATCTATCAGATCCTGCCGAGGGCACAAGATCGTAGCTGAGGTAACAAGCTAAACGTCGAAAGTCCACGCGAAACTACTAGTGAGACCGAAGTCTCTCTGCAAAAACATAAAATAGGCCAACGTGAGTACAAATGTACCCAGCAAGACTTACATCAGATCTATCTACATATGCATCATTATCAACAAAGGGGATGGTGGGGTTTAACTGCAGCAAGCCAGCTTTGACTCGGTGGCTATCCTGAACTACGACTGCAAGTAACTCTTTTGAGGTGGCGCACACGAGTCCACATATTCACCATATCAATACACCACTATGGATCCGCTCCCGTCTCCCTACGAGAACGCCATCCATAGCACTCACGCTTATCTTGCGTATTTTAGAGTATCCACTTTCACTTGTCTATGAACTGATATAAGCAACCCAGAAGTCCTTTTCCGCGGACACGGCTATTCGAATAGATGATGTTAACCCTGCAGGGGTGTACTTCTTCACACACGCTCTCACCACTTA
>NW_021214862.1:0-2261 GCF_002162155.2 Triticum dicoccoides | reverse complement strand
AATTTCAAAAAAAATCCTATGCACACGCAAGATCATGGTGATGCATAGCAACGAGAGGGGAGAGTGTGTCCACGTACCCTCTAGACCGAAAGCAGAAGCGTTATGACAACACGGTTGACGTAGTCGTACGTCTTCACGATCCGACCGATCTTAGTACTGAACGTATGGCACCTCCGCGATCAGCACACGTTCAGCTCGGGATGTCCCTCGTACTCTTCATCCAGTTGAGGCCGAGGGATAGTTTCGTCAGCACGACGACGTGGTGACGGTGATGATGAAGTTACCGACGCAGGGCGTCGCCTAAGCACTACGACGATATGACCGAGGTGTGTAACTATGGAGGGGGCACCGCACACGGCTAAACAATGTCAACTTGTATGTTCTAGGGTGCCCTCCTGCCCCCGTATATAAAGGAGCAAGGGGGGAGGCCGGCCGGCCCTTGGGGCGTGCCAAGGAAGGGAGGAGTCCTCCTTCTAGTAGGAGTAGGGCTCCTCCTTTCCTAGTCCAACTAGGAGGGGGAAGGGGAAAGGAAGGAGAGGGAGAGGGAGAGGGAAAGAGGGGTTGCTTTATCGGCAAGTCTCTTTAATTGTTCGTCTCGTTACCGGCAAGTCTCTTTACTCGTTTCGTAATGCATCATCCCACAACTAACTCATTAGTCACATTGCTTGCAAGGCTTATAGTGATGTGCATTCCCAAGAGGGCCCAGAGATACCTCGCCGATACACGGGTGACAAATCCTAATCTCGATCTATGCCAACCCAACAAACACCTTCGGAGACACCTGTAGAGCATCTTTATGATCACCCAGTTATGTTGTGACATTTGATAGCACACAAGGTGTTCCTCCGGTATTCGGGAGTTGCATAATCTCATAGTCTGAGGAACATGTATAAGTCATGAAGAAAGCAGTAGCAATGAAACTGTAACGATTATAATGCTAAGCTAACGGATGGGTCATGTCCATCACATCATTCTCCTAATGATGTGATACCGTTCATCAAATGACAACACATATCTATGGTTAGGAAACATAACCATCTTTGATTAATGAGCTAGTCAAGTAGAGGCATACTAGGGACTATTAGTTTTGTCTATGTATTCACACATGTACTAAGTTTTCGGTTAATACAATTCTAGCATGAATAATAAACATTTATCATGAATTAAGGAAATAAATAATAACTTTATTATTGCCTCTAGGGCATATTTTCTTAAATTTGTATATTAATCATTAAGATCAAAAGAACGTTCCAATGAATTTAAACACTTCTGCTACTGGGCGCAAAATTCTGTTTTTCACATAATCAAATCAACTATCATTCAAATCATCTCAAAGGTTTTACTTGGCACAAACACTAATTAAAATACAAAAACACAACCATAATAGTAGTAAATTTGTGTGCACACTCAAAAATAGAACAAAAATAATTATCAGGTTGTCTCCCAACAAGCTCTTTCTCTATAGCCATTAAGATAGGGTTGAGATTTAAATGATGATCACATGAAAGATAGTAATTGAAACACGAAGAGAACATCACAAAGCATATGACAAACATATTTAAGTCTATCCTTGACCATGGCGATAGCCCGTTATATTTTACCACCAACGTCTACGGTGGTAAAAAATCTTCAGGTCTGAACTTTTTTACAAACGGAGTCAAATCTTACCACCAGAGTTATTCTTAAAATGCCATGACCTGATCCTCAAAAAGTAAAATAAAAAAAATGCCATGACCTGATCCTCAAAAAAAAAAAAAATATGCCATGACCTGATGACCCAGAACGATCGACGGATAAATCAGCTAGGAAAAGGACGCGCGGGTAGGCGGAACAAGGCATCAGCCTCCGGATCGGTCGTGCGGGCCTAATTAATTTGGGAATCGCAAACGGCGTTTTAGTCGACGACTGTCAGGTCAATGATTCGCTTCCAACCGATCGGTATGTGCTGATGTTAGCGCTGATGGAATCAAGGAGGCAGAAATGGACCGAATACGGCAGGGCGTGATTAGACGCGTGATAGGATAGGGTCTAATTTTACCTAGTTACTTGGAGTTTTCTTGGTCTGATCTTGTTCGTCTGTCAAGAGGAAGGGAACCATACATACATGCCAGATTGACCGATCGACGCACGATGAGCCGCGCGATGCGTGCGTACGTGGTACGTACGTCGGGCTCCCCAAGAACGTCTCCCTCTCTTTTTCTTCTCCGAGCAACTCAACACGTGGCAACCAAGCCCCAATAATGAACAGTACTCTGAGCTAG
>NW_021214861.1:0-1164 GCF_002162155.2 Triticum dicoccoides | reverse complement strand
CATCTGAAAGCACAATCATAATGCAAGGGCATTAGAATTTCTAGCAAAATTTCGGCAGCATAACAGCTGTAAATGCTCAAGAAGGATTTTGAGACATTTGACAAAGGATTTCGTACACACTCAACATCATCATATCAAAGTTCTGAATCCATTCTAACAACATAATGTGGTAGTAGAACTGAACTAGGCTTGTATCCATCAAACTTATAAGGTACTACTGATTAGTAACACGTGATCCTGATAGAGAGAATAGGTCCTAATTCCTTAACCCCCGGTGGAAGAATGGACTGACTCAGATCAGAATGTCATAAGATAAAGAAGTAAAAAGAGCCTTACGTTCCAACCCACAAACAATTCCCCTACATATAACTAAAGAATTTCTAGACTCAACATCGACCAGTTTGGCTTGGAGAACCTACAGGCAATCCGGCTCTGATGCCAACGCTGTCAGGACCCCGACTCGATGTCACACCGATCTAGCCGGTAACACCTCATATCACTTTGCGGCCTCACGCACGGTATCCCCACGGGTGTCGCCTTACCTTTTCCCGGGACCGTTTGCGCCTTTTGGCTCACGTATATGATAGTGTCGCTAGCATCCATATGATAAAGAGCCCGGGCTGACATGACTAGTCGTAAACCCAAAGTGGCACAGACTTACAAGGACAGGCATCCATGACCCAACTTCGAACGTGTCGGTCATCAGCAAGTGGGTCCGGGCTGTAGCACTGGGCTAGCAGGACTCCGGTAAACCGGGCTGTAGCGGGCTAACAGGACTCCGGTACTCATAGCGTGACATTTCCCCGAAGGGACAGACACAGGAACGAAGAAGGACACATGCCGGCCAGCCTAAGTGTTCCAGAGCAGTAGCAAGCTACCATGGCTCAGCGGTAACACTAGGAGACATTTCCCGGTAAGAGAGGCTACTAAAGATAAACAACTAGATAGTCAGATCCCACACATACCAAGCATTTCAATCATACACACAATATGCTCGATATGTGCAAATACAACGAAGCATCACAACATGACTCTACGACACAAGTACTTTATTTAAGGCTCAGGGAGCCATACATAACATACACAAAGGTACGGGTCTCACGACCCAACATACAAGTCATACAGTCATACAAACCAGCAGCGGAAGTAACTTGTCTGAGTACA
>NW_021214860.1:0-630 GCF_002162155.2 Triticum dicoccoides | reverse complement strand
GGGGCAGCGTCGAGGCGGCGGGGCAGCGGCGTCGGGAGAGGAGAGGGGAATGGGATCTAGGGCGAGGGAGAGGGCGAGGGAGAGGGAAGGCGAGGAGAGGGCGAGGGAGGGAGAGGGCGAGGGCGAGGGCGAGGGGAGGGTCAGGGCAGCGGCGGCGGCGGCGGTGGATCGAGAGGGAGAGGGAACTGGCGAGGGGAAGAGGGAAAGGGGGGATCGGGCGAAGGGGGAGAGGGAAGGGGGGATCAGGCACAATACTAATGGCGCACCTCACCGTGGTGCGCCATTAGCATGTCCATACTAATGGCGCACCTCACCGTGGTGCGCCATTAGTATTTTTTTTATTTCAACTCGAGCCAACAGGTCATGTACCACCAGAACTGATCCACATCAAGTCCCCTCTACTAGCTTGACTGGTCAGCAGCCAGTTCTCACACCAGGAGGTCCTGGGTTCGATTCCCAGGCTCCACAAATTTTTTTTAGCATTTTAAAAGTTGTTTGATACTTATTTGTGTTTAAATATGTTCAAACTTGTTTAAATAATAACAGTAATATTTTTTTATAAGACAGTAGCATTTAAAAAGCTGTTTGATACTTATTTTTTTATAAGACGGTGCGCGGGGTGCGGGGGGT
>NW_021214859.1:0-1461 GCF_002162155.2 Triticum dicoccoides | reverse complement strand
GTTTGCACATCGAGGAACCGGAAAATTTTGAAGACGCAAAGACGAAAGAGTGTTGGCGTCATGCTATGGATGAAGAGTTGGGGTCGATCCGAGACAACGATACATGGGAGCTCACGGATCTTCCCAACGGGCATAATGCCATAGAGCTCAAGTGGGTGTACAAAGTCAAGAAGGATGCCGAAGGGTACTTGGTGAAGCATAAAAGCAATGCTCGTGGCTAAACCAAACGTGCAAAAGCAAGATGTGGACTTAAGTGTTCGCTCCAGTTGACAAGATGAACTCGGTGAGGCTACTTATAGCTCTCGCGGCTCAAGAATCTTGGAGGATACATCATATGGATGTGAACTCCACGTTGTTGACTGGGGAGTTAGAAGAAGGGTTGTATGTGAAGCAACCACCGGGGTACATCCAAGAAGGAGAGGAGCACAAGGTATTGAAGCTACACAGGGCATTGTACGGGCTACGACAAGCTCCTCGGGCATGGAACATCAAGCTTGATCGTACATTGATTTCTCTTGGATTTGAGAAAGCCCCACTAGAGCATGCTATGTACAAGCGAGGTGAAGGCAGGGATCGTCTCTTAGTGAGCATCTATGGGGATGATCTATTGATAACTGGAGCAGATGAAGAGGTGATTGCAAACTTCAAGCTACAAATGAAGGAGCTATTCAAGATGACTAATCTAGGGCTCTTGAGTTACTACCTTGGGATTGAGGTACAACAAAAGTCGGAGGGGATCACAATATGCCAGGAAGCATATGCAAAGAAGGTACTTGAAAGCTGTGTCATGAAAGATTGCAATCCAAGTCATGTTTTGATGAAGCCTCGTCTTGTTCTAAGCAAGAAGAGTGAAGCACCCGCGGTTGATGCAACAAAGTATAGAAGTGTGGTCGAAAGTTGAGGTATCTCACGAATACAAGACCGGACTTGGCCTATTCCGTTGGCATAGTGAGTCGATTCATGGAAGCACCCACGACGGAATATTGGGCAGCTGTGGAAAATATACTCAGGTACATCAAAGGGACAACAAACTTTGGTTGTGTCTATTTGAGAGAGAAGAAGGAGATGGTGGAGTTACTTGGCTATAGTGATAGCGACCTGGCAGGAGATGTGGACGACCGTAAAAGTACCTCGGGTGTGGCATATTTCTTGGGAGAAAGCATAGTGAGTTGGCTATCACAAAAGCAGAAGGTGGCTGCATTATCACCACGTGAAGCGGAGTATATTGCAGCTGCAACCACAGTGTGTCAAGACATTTGCCTAGGAAGACTACTCGGTGACCTCACAGGTAAGGAACAAGTGGTGCTCAACATTGATGACGAGTCTGCAATCTCTCTATGGAAGAACCAAATGCATCATGGTAGATGCAAGCACATCGTTACGAGGTATCGATACCTAAGGGAGTGTGTGGAAGAAAGCAAGATTGACATCAACTACGTTTGCACCAACGACCAGCTTGCA
>NW_021214858.1:0-1392 GCF_002162155.2 Triticum dicoccoides | reverse complement strand
ATCGATGTAACTCTTTACGACGAACTCTTTTATCACCTCCATAATCGAGAAACATCTTCTTAGTCCTTACTAAGGATATTCTTAACCGCTGTCCAGTGATCTACTCTTAGATCAAAATTGTATTCCTTTGCCAAACTCAGAGCAAGGTATACAATAGGTCTGGTACACAACATAGCATACTTTATAGAACCTATGACTAAGGCATAGGGAATGACTTTTCATTCTCTTTCTATTTTCTGCCATGGTCGGGTTTTGAGTCTTACTCAACTTCACACCTTTGCATCACAGGCAAGAACTCTTTCTTTGACTGTTCCATTTTGAACTTCTTCAAAATCTTGTCAAGGTATGTACTCATTGAAAAATCTTTTCAAGCGTCTTGATCTATCTCTATAGATCTTGATGCTCAATGTGTAAGCAGCTTCACCGAGGTCTTTCTTTGAAAAACTTCTTTCAAATACTTCTTTATGCTTTCCAAAAAAATTCTACATCATTTCCGATCAACAATATGTCATTCACATATACTTATCAGAAAGGTTGTAGTGCTCCCACTCACTTTCTTGTAAATACAGGCCTTTCCAAAAGTCTTTATAAAATCATATGCTTTGATCAACTTATCAAAGCGTATATTCCAACTCCGAGATGCTTGCACCAGTCCATTGATGCATCGCTGGAGCTTGCACATTTTCTTAGCACCTTTCGGATCGACAAAACCTTCTGGTTGCATCATATACAACTTTTCTTTCAGAAATCCATTCAGGAACATAGTTTTGATATCCATTTGCCAGATTTCATAAAATGTGGGAATTTGCTAACATGATTCGGACAGACTTAAGCATCGTTGCGAGTGAGAAAATCTCATCATATTCAACACATTGAACTTGTCGAAAACCTTTCGCAACAAGTCGAGCTTTGTAGATAGTGACACTACTATCAGTGTCCGTCTTCCTCTTGAAGATCCATTTATTTAACATGGCTTGCTGATCATCGAGCAAGTCAATCAAAGTCCATACTTTGTTTTCATACATGGTCTGTCACCTAGGGGTGCATTAAGGACATAATTCTTCTATGCAGCAATGAGGATAAACCTCAGATCACGGATCCAATCTTATGCTTCTATGACTATCGCTACCGCTTAGTGATAAAGTAAAGCATTACAGGGCGATTGCATTGCATACAATAAAGCGACAACCATATGGCTCTTGGCAGTTGCCGATAACTCTGTTACAAAACATGATCATCTCATACAATAAAATTTATCATCATGTCTTGACCATATCACATCACAATATGCCCTGCAAAAACAAGTTAGACGTCCTCTATTGTTGTTGCAAGTTTTACGTGGCTGCTACGGGCTTAGCAAGAACCGTTCTTATCTAGCCATCAAAACCACAA
>NW_021214857.1:0-996 GCF_002162155.2 Triticum dicoccoides | reverse complement strand
TCCGGGGTTTGGCCCCCCTCACGGACGGCGCCACCGCCGAAACCTGGAGGGGGGAAACGAACGCGTCGGGTCTACACGGAGGGGATCTTGCTGTGGGTCTAGCCCGGATGTTGCTCCAAAGTGTTCCTATGGGCTGACCTAACACAACCGGGTGGCGAGGTCCACTGGTCAAATCCCGTCCGTGCAAAGTCAAAGGGGTAGATCCCGTGGTCAAACGCTACAGGGTTAGGCGGGTCGGGGGCCCTGGGGGGTAGCAATGCCACCGGAGCGTCGCACCGGGCCCTCATACATGTGGGGTGGTGTGGTGGCATGTCCGAAGAGGCGGCACGCGTCTCCGGGGCGTGGCCCCCCCTAACGGACGGCGATGACACGGTAGTAGCCATTCTGCGGTAACGATGCGGCGTGAATACTATTAAATACTCGGAGCGCGATAAAATCATGAGTTTTTTTTGCACGACGTGTGCACATGTGCTATAGGAACGATAATATTTTTTTCATAAATTTTGGTGATGGAGAAGTATCCGAAAAATCCCCTCTACGCGGATTGCCCTTCGCGCGTCTACGGCTGTGGCCGGCGGCCTCCGGGGGCTAGCATGCCGCAAAATCTTGTGTAGGCAGCCTCTCATGTGTTTGGAAGTGTTGTGGTGGTTGCAAACGCCCGGCACGCGTGTCCGGGTGTGCCCCCCCTCACGGACGGCGCCGCCGCCGTCACCTGGAGGGGGAAAACGGACGCATCGGGTCTACACGGAGGGGATGTAGCTGTCGGTTTGGCCCGGATGTTGCTCCCAGGTGTCCCTCTGAGCTGACCTAACACAACCGGGTGGAGAGGTCCACTGTTCAAAGCCTGTCCGTGGAAAGTCAAAGGGCAAGATCTCGTGGTCAACCGCTCTAGGGTTAGGCAGGACAGGGGCCCTGGGGGGTAGCAATGCCACCGGAGCATCGCACCGGGCCCTCATACATGCGGGGTGGTGTGGTGGCATGTCCGAAGAGGCGGCA
>NW_021214856.1:0-1378 GCF_002162155.2 Triticum dicoccoides | reverse complement strand
ACCGGAGGATGGCCGGGAGCACGTCGGCGACGATCTCCGTGGCGGTGCGTGCGGGTGATCTTCGTGCGGTTGCTACACAGCTCGGGGGCGAGAGAGGAAGGGAAGGGGAGGTAGCTAGGCTCACAGGGCACTCGTGGAGGCAACCGGCAGGGTCGGGGACGGACTGATGCGGCGACCGCGTTGAAGGGGATCTCCGGTGACGGTGGACTCGGGCGAAGTCGGTGCGGTGGACTCGGGCCACACGAGCACGCAGGGCTCGGCTAGCTCGACGAAGAGGATGGCGGCGGAGCTCCTAGACACGGCGAGACGGAGCACGGACGGCGGGGAGCGCGGCTACGGCGATGGGGCGGCGGCGGTGGCGTCGGCCATGGCTGGGGAGCGCGAGGGAGAGGAGCTGGGGAGGAGAGGAGATGTCTGCGGGGTTCGGGGGAGAGAGGGGGATCGATCCCCGTCATCAGCTGGACGAGGGGAGCGGCGAGGCGGCGGGCAGCTGCGTGGCACGCATGCTGTGCTCGCCGCCGAGCACCTGCCTGCCTGCCTAGCCGAGCCAAGCAGCTCGCTGGCGTGGCAGCTGGGCTGGGCCGGCAGGTGGGCCGGTTAGTAGGCGCCAGGTAAGATTTCTTCCTGTTTTTTTCTTTTTCTACTTTTTGCAACTTTGTGGAGTTTTTTAAAAATACTTAAACGGTTCCAAAATTCACCACACTGCTCCTGGTCCATAGTTGGAATATTTCCAACATGAAACATTTTAGTTTGGGAATATTTGGGCATTTGAAATATTTTATATAGTTTTAAATGCCCAAACTCAAATACTTATGATTTAATTCAAAGACCTTAAGATGACCTAGAAAACTGTGCATCACTTTTGGCAGAGGTTCTGAACCAAGACAAAAATGATGGACATTTTAGAAGGGCATTTCAGGTTCATTGAAAATATTTTTAGTAAACCCTAGTTGTTTCAGAGGGGGCTGGGGGTTCTGTCATCCCCATTTCAAGTTTCTGTTGAGAAAAATAGACATGATGCAACACTCTAATGCATGAACTAGCTAGGGTGTGACAGTCAACTTGTAGTTGAAAACCAGGCCGGTTTAAAAAACACCGGGCTAATAAGATGACTGAAAAGCCATACCAGGTCATAGACATCGATTTACATAGAATTCTCAAAAAAGAAAGATGACAAAGGCAAATAAAACCATGTAGTCGAGGCTTTTCAAGGGCTGCCAGGCCCAAATTCGAGGCTTTTCATGGGCTGCCAGGCTGCTGAGTTAAACCATTTGACAAAGCCTTTTAAGATGGTCCTCCAACTAACCAATCACCGTTTTAACTTTGACAAGTTCAGGGTCTCAATGAGAGTAACTGTCAAACATTCGGAGGGTCATGC
>NW_021214855.1:0-960 GCF_002162155.2 Triticum dicoccoides | reverse complement strand
CAAATGAAGTCAGAAAGGGTTGTAAATTGATGATGTGGCTTTGAATGGTGCATTTTGAACACATAAAAACAAGGGGGTTCAAATAAGTTCAAAAGAAATGAAATCCCTTTGTAACAGACGAGTTTTCGTATGAAACCTTGATACTTCGAAGGAGATTGTCTGTTTTGTACATGAAGTGCATCCAGTTTTTGCCGTAAGCCTCTCTACTTTCTTGCACATGCTATGTGGGTGAAATGATGATACCATGCCAACTTGGAACCTTTTTAGAGTTCAAAGGCTTTTCAATTTCATGGTCTTATAGCTCAAAATAATCAGTAAATGCATGAAGAATAACAAATGAAGTCAGAAAGGGTTGTAAATTGACGATGTGGATTTGAATGGTGCATTTTGAACACATAAAAACAAGGGGGTTCAAATAAGTTCAAAAGAAATGAAATCCCTTTGTAACAGATGAGTTTCCGTATGAAACCTTGATACTTCGAAGGAGATTGTCTGTTTTGTACACGAAGTGCATCCAGTTTTTGCCGTAAGCCTCTCTACTTTCTTACACATGCTATGTGGGTGAAATAATCATACCATGCCAACTTGGAACCTTTTCAGAGGTCATTTCAAATGCTTTTCAATTTCATGGTCTTATAGATCAAAATAATCAGTAAATGCATGAAAAATAACAAATGAAGTCAGAAAGGGTTGTAAATTGATGATGTGGATTTTAATGTTGCATTTTGAACAGATAAAAACAAGGGGGTTCAAATAAGTTCAAAAGAAATGAAATCCCTTTGTAACAGACGAGTTTTCGTATGAAACCTTGATACTTCGAAGAAGATTGTCTGTTTTCTACACGAAGTGCATCCAGTTTTTGCCGTAAGCCTCTCTACTTTCTTGCACATGCTATGAGGGTGAAATGATGATACCATGCCAACTTGGAACCTTTTCAGAGTTCATTTCAAATGTTTTTCA
>NW_021214854.1:0-1290 GCF_002162155.2 Triticum dicoccoides | reverse complement strand
AGGCCTATTCGTAAGTACGGCAAGCACGTGTTCTCCCACAATACGACATTCTGCTGCGTCAAGCAGCCGCCTGGCGGTCAGAAGGGTGCCTACTACGCCATCCATCACATGCGGGCGATCGTACGGGACCATCATCAACTTCTGCTACCGAGTAAACTCCAAGATTGGGCCGCGAGCGTGTCGGCAATCCAGGACGCGGACCTCCGACAAGAATTCTTTCGCATCCAGTCGGAGTTTGCGGAAATCATCCATCAAGATGTCCTTCGTACCTCGGGGCAGTTCTACCTCAGAAATCAACCGTCCAACAGTGACATCGACACAATGCTACAAATGCAGGATGACAACGCCCGTTCTTTCATGACTCCCACGATAGACGGCGGCTTCATCCACGCTCCAGTCCCTTGAGTCGAGTTGTCTAGTTCTGAAACATCGATTGGCTCATGTTGTAATTAAACTTTAATGAACTTGTAGTATTGTCACATCCTAGCTAGCCATGCATTAGAGTGTTGCATCATGTTTACTTTTTCATCAGAAACTTGAAATGGGGATGACAGAACCCCCAGTCCCCTCTGAAACCAACTAGGGTTTACTAAAAACTTTTTCAAAGAACCTGAAATGCCCTTCTAAAATGCCCATCATTTTTGTCTTGGTTCAGAACCCCTGCCAAAAGTGGTGCACATTTTCCTAGGCCATCTTAGGGTTTTTGAATTAAATCATAAATATTTGAATTTGGGCATTTAAAATTATATAAAATATTTAAATGGTCAAATACCTCCAAACTAAAATGTTTCATGTTGGAAATAATCCAACTATGGACCAGGAGTAATTTGGTGATTTTTGAAGTTGCCTAGGTATTTTATTAAATTCAACAAAGTTCCAGATATATTAAAAAAAGAAACAAAAACAGAAAAAAAGGGGAAACTTACCTGGCGCCGCCGCAGGCCCACCAGCCAGCCCACCTGGCCGGCCCAGCCCGGCCACCGCTCCAGCGAGCTGCTTGGCTCGCCAGGCAGGCAGCCAAGGTGCTCGGCGGCGGCACCGCAGCTCGCCACGCAGCTGCTCGCCGCCTCGCCGCCTCCCTCGCCCGGCTAACGCCGTGGATCGGCCTCCCTCTCTCCCCCGAACTCCCCAGACACCCCCTCTCCTCTCCAGCTCCTCCCCCTCGCACGCCCCAGCCATGGCCGACGCCATCGCCGCCACCCCCACGCCGTAGCCACGCCCTCCGTCCACCCCACGCCGTGCCACCGTGTCCAGGAGCTCCGCCGCTGTCTACTTCATCGAGCAGCCGAG
>NW_021214853.1:0-1948 GCF_002162155.2 Triticum dicoccoides | reverse complement strand
CTTGTTTATCAGCCATTTGAATTGGAGGGGGTGATGGCTGTATCTAAGGGAGTAAAAACTTGTTCTTCACAAAATACGGTGGTACCCGTCGATGTAGATAGAATCATGGTTGTACTGGCCCACAAACTAGCCCCACCACACATAATCGAGATTCTTCCATATTGTTCACCTACACCATTGGACAAAGAACCAGCTACACCCCATCTAACCCCAACCCCAGCAGATAGTAACCCACTTCTAATTGACACATCACCATGTCCACCACAGAGTACCCCCACACGAGCAGTTTGTAAGGCAACTGAAGTTCCCAAAGCACGAAGACCACCACGGCAAACCCAAACTCCACGTTTAAAGCAGAAGAGCAACTGTTCTCAGGTCAGATTCTGTAGCTATGGTGCATACTCCTTTGCTCTTGCATCACTGTATTTACTCATACCAACTAATTTCAAATTTGAAGGATCCAATTGAAACTCCAATGGCGCAACAGGTATGTTTTACACCTATTTCTTGAACTACATTGTTGTTCTAACTTCTTGCTCTATGTTGATTTTATTTTTAGTTGTATAAACAGTTATGTTCTCATGGCATGCACATTACAAGTGTTGTTAGTGTTGTGTAGTTTCCCACACTTATATTCTGTCTGCTGATGTGTCTTACAAAGATATGATATAGACAATACAGTGACCATAGTACATAGGTATATGTTTGTTTCGTGTTGTTATCCTGTCCACCTTACTACTGAACAAGTTTACCAAAATGAGTTTTATATACTACATGATAAACCGTTGATGTGTCTTCTTGTTTCTCTTGTAGAATGCGAACAGAATATTGGAGAAGAGCACCCCACTATGCAATGGTAGAGAAAGTAATGCAAATAAGGTTTAAGATAGTGAGACAAGCCTATTGGTCTCTAAGAAAGGTGATAAAAACTATCTTGTAGATAGTGAGACAACCCCAAAGTCCTGTGTTGATGTAGTGTTCGAGTTACTTGCCACTAACGCTGGCAAAAGCTCTTTGAACTTGCTGCCTGAATCACTTTGGATTCTTTAGTCTCAACTACAAGATGAAAGGCATCAGTCAACTGTGCTGCAGCAAGAAGTCGAAGGACCGAGGAAGTCCGTGCAAAATTCAGATGCATACTTTCTGGTGTAAGAGCAAGCACTGGAGGATTTTAGCGCCAAACAAGAGAAAACTAATAAGCTTGCTAAGCTTCTCGCAGCATGGTGAGTATCCAGGATATCGTTTCTTGAGCTCATCTGAAGTGGTTTCAGTTCTGGACTTATTTTCCTGCCGTGTTTATTTGCACTGGTGACCAATTTAGACCCAGTGTATGTAATATGCTGCTTTGTTCCCTATATTTGCACTGGTGGTGAACTTCGATGCCCGGTGGATGTAATATGTGTAATATCCATAATAGCCTAGCGTAATTTGCTTGCTTATTTATTTACATTGTCTTGTTATTTGTTTGGTTGTAGTAATTGCATTTTAGTGCCAAATATTTTTTTAAACTAGGCCACAATAACCATGGGCAACATACTGATCATTGTAACCATGGTCCTGCTACCTACCGTAGTGACCATGGGACTCCTACGGGCCGTAGGATCCATGGTCCTTCTATGGGTCGTAGAATCATTTGGCCTTTGATCGATTGGCCAAATATAGGTCGTACTATTCGTGGACCAATAACTGTCCATAATATGGGTTGTACACGGGCTAGAGTGGAAATCGTTTATTTATGGCCAGACCATAATGGGCCGCTAATAGGCCAATATATATAACGGGATTAATTCTATCGGTAGGCATAACGTGTCATTAATGGACCGTATTTGATGAGCTTTGAAAACAGCCCAACGGGTTAATGGGCCACAAACAGACCGTTTATAACCACAGGCTGAATTTGGCCCATAAGCAGAACAGAGCAGTGACGGACCGTAAGTAACCGAATGCT
>NW_021214852.1:0-832 GCF_002162155.2 Triticum dicoccoides | reverse complement strand
TCTCCACGAGCCCGTTGCCTGCCGCAGCTCGCCCTCTCGTGCCCCCTAGTGGTCGCCTGTGTCTCACCCGAGCTCCGGCGGCCGCAACCGAGCTCGCCACCGTCGACTCCGGCCACCCCAGGCCCGGAGACCACGACCATCCGACGCGCCATCGCGCCAGCTCCCCGTAGAGCCAAAGGGCGCACCGAACGGTGCAGTATAGACGAAACCCGAGCCACCCCGGTGCGTCTCCGCCGCGTTTTGGGTCGTCGCCGGCGAAACTCCGGCGACTGCCGACGTGGCACGCTTAATTAGCGCTAATGACGCCCTAACCAACCCCCTAGGCCACTGACTGTGGGCCCCACCCCTGGTCAAACCTCAGTTAGCGCTGGGTTTGACCGGGATTAGCTCCTGTGTCACTGACGTGTGGCCCCACACGTCAGGTTTGACCTGGGGCTCCCAGTTGACCCTGCTGACGTCACTGTGACGTGGGGCTGACGCAATAAGTATTTTCTGGATTTAAAAATAATCAGGAAATTCCAGAAAATAGCTAAAACTTCAATAAATCATAGAAATTCAACCGTAACTCCAAATTAAATAATTTATATATGAAAAATTATCAGAAAAATTCAAGGAATCCATCTGTACCATTTTCATGCATGTTAGAACAACTTATCACTACTGTTTAGGGCAAATGAAGTGAATGACATTTAAATAACCACATATGGAGTTTGAATTTGAATCTTGGATTCAAACCAACTTCATTTAATCTGGTTTTAGGTGCATTAGCCCAAAACACATTCATATTGCCATGTCATAGCATGCATCATATTGTGCATTGCATTGATCGTGT
>NW_021214851.1:0-865 GCF_002162155.2 Triticum dicoccoides | reverse complement strand
CTTCTCCAAGGTCCTTCATTGAAAAACACTTATTCAAGTAGGCCTTAATGCTGTCCAGAAATTCTATATTATTTCCCATCAAGAGTATGTCATCTACATATAATATGAGAAATGCTACAGAGCTCCCACTCACTTTCTTGTAAACGCAGGCTTCTCCATAAGTCTGCATAAACCCAAACGCTTTGATCATCTCATCAAAGCGAATGTTCCAACTCCGAGATGCTTGCACCAGTCCATAAATGGATTGCTGGAGCTTGCATACTTTGTTAGCGTTCCGAGGATCGACAAAACCTTCCGGCTGCATCATATACAGTTCTTCCTTAAGATGCCCGTTAAGGAATGCCGTTTTGACGTCCATTTGCCATATCTCATAATCATAGTATGCGGCAATTGCTAACATGATTCGGACGGACTTCAGCTTCGCTACGGGAGAGAAAGTCTCGTCATAGTCAATCCCTTGAACTTGTCGATAACCCTTAGCGACAAGTCGAGCCTTATAGATTGTAACATTACCATCCGCGTCCGTCTTCTTCTTAAAGATCCATTTGTTTTCTATCGCTCGCCGATCATCGGGCAAGTCTGTCAAAGTCCATACTTTGTTTTCATACATGGATTCTATCTCGGATTTCATGGCTTCAAGCCATTTGTTGGAATCCGGGCCCGCCATCGCTTCTTCATAGTTCGAAGGTTCATTGTTGTCTAACAACATGATTTCCAGGACAGGGTTGCCGTACCACTCTGGTGCGGAACGTGTCCTTGTGGACCTACGAAGTTCAGCAGTAACTTGATCCAAAGTACCTTGATCATCATCATTGTTTTCCTCTTCAGTTGGTGTGGGCATCACAGGAACGGTTTCCTGCGCTGC
>NW_021214850.1:0-1213 GCF_002162155.2 Triticum dicoccoides | reverse complement strand
ATGTATGCGATCCAATGAGTGTTGATGCTTGTGGCAAGTATCATTATTTTCTGACCTTCACAGATGATTTGAGCAGATATGCGTATATCTACTTGATGAAACATAAGTCTGAAATAGTTGAAAAGTTCAAAGAATTTCAGAGTGAAGTGAAAAAATCATCGTAACAAGAAAATAAAGTTTCTATGATTTGATCGTAGAGATGAATATTTGAGCTACGAGTTTGGCCTTCATTTTAAACAATGTGGAATAGTTTCACAGCTCACGCCACATGGAACACCACAGCGTAATGGTGTGTCCGAACGTCATAACCGCACTTTATTGGATATGGTGCGATCTATGATGTATCTTACCGATCTACCACTATCATTTTGAGGTTATGCATTAGAGATAGTTGCGTTCACTTTAAATAGGGCACCATCAAAATCAGTTGAGACGACGGCTTCTGAACTGTGGTTTGGCAAGAAACCAAAGTTGTCGTTTCTTAAAGTTTGGGTCTGCGATGCTTATGTGAAAAAGTTTCAACCTGATAAGCTCGACCCAAATCGGAGAAGTGTGTCTTCATAGAATACCCAAAGGAAACTGTTGGGTACACCTTCTATCACAGATCCGAGAGCAAGATATTCGTTGCTAAGATGGATCCTTTCTAGAGATGGAGTTTCTCTCGAAAGAAGTGAGTGGGAGGAAAGTAGAACTTGATGAGGTAATTGTACCTTCTCCCTTATTGGAAAGTAGTTCATCACAGAAATCAGTTTCAGTCATTGCTACACCAATTAGTGAGGAAGCTAATGATGATGATTATGAAGCTTCAGATCAAGTTACTACAGAACCTCGTAGGTCTTCCAGAATAAGATCCGCACCAGAGTAGTACGGTAATCCTGTTCTGGAAGTCATGTAACTAGACCATGATGAACCTACGAACTATGAGGAAGCGATGATGAGCCCAGATTCCATGAAATGGCTTGAGGCCATGAAATCTGAGATGGGATCCATGTATGAGAACAAAGTGTGGACTTTGGTTGTCTTGCCTGATGATCGGCAAGCCATAGTAAATAAATGGATCTTCAAGAGGAAGACGGACGCTGATAGTAGTGTTACTATCTACAAAGCTCGACTTGTCGCATAAAAGGTTTTTCGACAAGTTCAGGGTGTTGAATACGATGAGATTTTCTCACTCATATCGATGCTTAAGTCTGTCCGAATCATGTTAGCAATT
>NW_021214849.1:0-1213 GCF_002162155.2 Triticum dicoccoides | reverse complement strand
ATGTATGCGATCCAATGAGTGTTGATGCTTGTGGCAAGTATCATTATTTTCTGACCTTCACAGATGATTTGAGCAGATATGCGTATATCTACTTGATGAAACATAAGTCTGAAATAGTTGAAAAGTTCAAAGAATTTCAGAGTGAAGTGAAAAAATCATCGTAACAAGAAAATAAAGTTTCTATGATTTGATCGTAGAGATGAATATTTGAGCTACGAGTTTGGCCTTCATTTTAAACAATGTGGAATAGTTTCACAGCTCACGCCACATGGAACACCACAGCGTAATGGTGTGTCCGAACGTCATAACCGCACTTTATTGGATATGGTGCGATCTATGATGTATCTTACCGATCTACCACTATCATTTTGAGGTTATGCATTAGAGATAGTTGCGTTCACTTTAAATAGGGCACCATCAAAATCAGTTGAGACGACGGCTTCTGAACTGTGGTTTGGCAAGAAACCAAAGTTGTCGTTTCTTAAAGTTTGGGTCTGCGATGCTTATGTGAAAAAGTTTCAACCTGATAAGCTCGACCCAAATCGGAGAAGTGTGTCTTCATAGAATACCCAAAGGAAACTGTTGGGTACACCTTCTATCACAGATCCGAGAGCAAGATATTCGTTGCTAAGATGGATCCTTTCTAGAGATGGAGTTTCTCTCGAAAGAAGTGAGTGGGAGGAAAGTAGAACTTGATGAGGTAATTGTACCTTCTCCCTTATTGGAAAGTAGTTCATCACAGAAATCAGTTTCAGTCATTGCTACACAATTTAGTGAGGAAGCTAATGATGATGATTATGAAGCTTCAGATCAAGTTACTACAGAACCTCGTAGGTCTTCCAGAATAAGATCCGCACCAGAGTAGTACGGTAATCCTGTTCTGGAAGTCATGTAACTAGACCATGATGAACCTACGAACTATGAGGAAGCGATGATGAGCCCAGATTCCATGAAATGGCTTGAGGCCATGAAATCTGAGATGGGATCCATGTATGAGAACAAAGTGTGGACTTTGGTTGTCTTGCCTGATGATCGGCAAGCCATAGTAAATAAATGGATCTTCAAGAGGAAGACGGACGCTGATAGTAGTGTTACTATCTACAAAGCTCGACTTGTCGCATAAAAGGTTTTTCGACAAGTTCAGGGTGTTGAATACGATGAGATTTTCTCACTCATATCGATGCTTAAGTCTGTCCGAATCATGTTAGCAATT
>NW_021214848.1:0-984 GCF_002162155.2 Triticum dicoccoides | reverse complement strand
GTGTCGGGGAAGAGTTTCGTCAGCACGACGGCGTGGTGACGATCTTGATGAACTACAGCAGCAGGGCTTCGCCTAAACTCCGCTACAGTATTATCGAGGAATATGGTGGCAGGGGGCACCGCACACGGCTAAGGAATCGATCACGTGGATCAACTTGTGTCAACTTGTGTGTTTAGAGGTGCCCCTGCCTCCGTATATAAAGGAGCCAAGGGGGGGAGGAGGCGCCGGCCAGGAGGAGGTGGCGCAGGAGGAGTCCTACTCCTACCGGGAGTAGGACTCCCCCCCCCCCCAATCCTATTCCAACTAGGATTCCCAAGGGGGAAAGAGGGAGAGGGGTGGCCGGCCACCTCTCCTAGTCCTAATAGGACTAGGGGAAGGGGGGAGGCGCGCAGCCCCCTTGGGCTGCCCCTTTCTCCTTTCCACTAAGGCCTATGATGGCCCATATGGCTCCCGGGGGGTTCCGGTAACCTCCCGGTAACCCGGTAAAATCCCGATTTCACCCGGAACACTTCCGATGTCCAAACATAGACTTCCAATATATCAATCTTTATGTCTCTACCATTTCGAGACTCCTCGTCATGTCTGTGATCACATCCGGGACTCCGAACAACCTTCGGTACATCAAAATGCATAAACTCATAATATAACTGTCATCGTAACCTTAAGCGTGCAGACCCTACGGGTTCGAGAACAATGTAGACATGACCGAGACACGTCTCCGGTCAATAACCAATAGCGGGACCTGGATGCCCATATTGGCTCCTACATATTCTACGAAGATCTTTATCGGTCAGACCGCATAACAACATACGTTGTTCCCTTTGTCATCGGTATGTTACTTGCCCGAGATTCGATCGTCGGTATCCAATACCTAGTTCAATCTCGTTACCGGCAAGTCTCTTTACTCGTTCCGTAATACATCATCTCACAACTAACATATTAGTTGTAATGCTTGCAAGGCTTATGTGATGTGTATTACCGAGA
>NW_021214847.1:0-1137 GCF_002162155.2 Triticum dicoccoides | reverse complement strand
TAGAGGGAAGTGTTCAGATACTTCTCCATCACAAAAAATTATGAAAAATTACCATCAGTCCTATAGCACATGTGCCCACGTTGTGTAAAAAACTCATGATTTTATCGCGCTCCAAGTATTTAATAATATTCACGCTGCATCGTTACCGCAGAACGTCTACTACCGTTTCATTGCCGTCCGTGAGGGGGGCCACAACCCGGAGACGCGTGCCGCCTCTTCGGACATGCCACAACACCACCCCGCATGTATGAGGGCCCGGTACGACGCTCCGGTGGCATTGCTACCCCCCCAGGGCCCCCGTCCCGCCTAACCCTGTAGCGTTTGACCACAGGATCTAGCCCTTTGACTTTGCACGGACGGGCTTTGACCAGTGGACCTCTCCACCTGGTTGTGTTAGTTCGGCCCAGAGGGACACCGGGAAGCAACATCCGGGCAAGGCCCACAGCTACATCCACTCCGTGTAGACCCGACGCATCCGTTTCCCCCCTCCAGGTGCCGGCGGCGGCGTCCGTGAGGGGGGGGCACGCACCGGAGACGCGTGCTGGGCGTTTGCAACCGCCTCAACACTTCTAGATTTGTGAGAGGCCGCCTACGCAAGATTTGACGGTATGCTAGCCCCCGGAGGCCGCCGGCCACAGTCGTAGACGTGCGAAGAGCAATCCGCGTAGAGGGAAGTGTTCAGATACTTCTCCATCACAAAAAATTATGAAAAATTACCATCAGTCCTATAGCACATGTGCCCACGTTTTGTAAAAAACTCATGATTTTATCGCGCTCCAAGTATTTAATAATATTCACGCTGCATCGTTACCGCAGAACGTCTACTACCGTTTCATTGCCGTCCGTGAGGGGGGACCACAACCCGGAGACGCGTGCCGCCTCTTCGGACATGCCACAACACCACCCCGCATGTATGAGGGCCCGGTACGACGCTCCGGTGGCATTGCTACCCCCCCAGGGCCCCCGTCCCGCCTAACCCTGTAGCGTTTGACCACGGGATCTAGCCCTTTGACTTTGCACGGACGGGCTTTGACCAGTGGACCTCTCCACCCGGTTGTGTTAGGTCGGCCCAGAGGGACACCGGGAAGCAACATCCGGGCAAGGCCCACAGCTACATCCACTCCGTGTAAACCCGAC
>NW_021214846.1:0-997 GCF_002162155.2 Triticum dicoccoides | reverse complement strand
ATACTCATCAGAAATTCTATAGTGCTCCCACTCACTTCTTTGGAAATACAAGTTTCTCATAAACTTTGTACAAACCCAAAATTTTTGATCATCATCAAAGCATACATTCCAACTCCGAGATGCTCACTCCAGTCCTTAGAAGGATTGCTGGAGCTTTGCATACTTATTAGCATCTTTCGGGATTGACAAAACCTTCCGGTTGTATCACATACAACCTTTCCTCATTAAAATCGTCGAGGAAACAATGTTTTGACATCCTATCTGCAAGATTTCATAAATAATGCAGTAATCGCTAATATAATTCCAACAGACTCTTAGCATCGCTACGAGTGAGAAAATCTCATTGTAGTCAACTCCTTGAACTTGTCGGAAAACATCTTAACGACAAGTCGAGCTTTCTTAATGGTGACATTTACCATCATTGTCCATCTTCCTTTTGAAATCCATCTGTACTCATTAGCCTAACGACCATCAAGCCGTTCTGCCAAAGTCTACACTTTGTTTTCATACATGGATCCTCTCTCGGATTTTATGGCCTCAAGCCATTTATCAGAATCCGGGCCCACCATCGCTTCTCCATAGCTCGTAGGTTCATTGTTGTCTAGCAACATGACCTTCAAGACAGGATTACGTACCACCCTGAAGTAGTACGCATCCTTGTCATCCTACGAGGTTTGGGAGTGACTTGATCCGAAGTTTCATGATCAATATCATAAGCTTCCACTTCAATTGGTGTAGGTGCCACAGGAACAACTCCCTGTGCCCTGTCACACACTAGTTGAAGAGACGGTTCAATAACCTCATCAAGTCTCCACCATCCTCCCACTCAATTCTTTCGAGAGAAACTTTTCCTCGAGAAAGGACCCGATTCTAGAAACAATCCATATTGCTTTCGGATCTGAATTAGGAGGTATACCCAACTGTTTTGGGTTTCCTATGAAGATGCATTTTATCCGCTTTGGGTTCGAGCTTATCAACCTGAAACTTTTTCATATAA
>NW_021214845.1:0-1382 GCF_002162155.2 Triticum dicoccoides | reverse complement strand
CATTGGTGATGTGATTGGTTTTTCGCTGATTTGACAAGGACCAAATTCATCAAAATCATACCCATGGTTGTTGTTGTTGCTGGTTTGTCCCACTCCTTGGCAAACCATATTCTTGGGAGTAGACGGGGCGTCCTTTCCCGGGACGACTGTTGCCATCGTAGTTGTTCTGGTGATAGCTACCACCAACATGGTTCTAGCCACCACCGCCGTCTCCATTAGAGTTGTTGTAGCCTCCTCCTCCGCCTTGCTGGTTTGGACCACCGCCACCGCCACCACGGAAGTTGTTGTTGTTGTTGTTGTTCCGTGATGGAGGACCATAACCCTTGGAGGAACCGCGACCACCAAGAGCAGCCGCGTTCGCCGAGGAGTTGAAGCCGCCAGAGGATTGAATGAGCTCAACTCGCTGATCACAATTTGACATCAGCGCGTATTGGTGGTCGAGGGAGAGTGGCTTGGTGCGAACGCCGAGGTCGGAGATGAGTGGCTAGTAGTTGAGGTCGATGCTGGAGAGGATTTGAGAGATGTGTTCTTCATCTTGGAGAGGACTCCGCCAAGGACCTCATGTGCATGAAGTAGATAGCCACGTTCTGAGTTCCCTTCTGAGCATTGGTGACGGCAACGCAAAGATTATTGATCTTTGATCCATAGATGGAGCAGAACATGTTTGCAAGGTATTCCCAAAGAGCAGCAGCAGTAGGTATTGATACTACCTGTTGGGCCGCCCTAGTTGTGCACCGTATCCGCGCGCTCGGTACTTAGTTACTCAAAAAAGTCGGAGGTGATGTACTTTCAAAATAACCATTGTACCCTTTATTATGAAGGGGTAGGGGGTAATCTCGACCGTTAATGTCTTTAGGGGGGGGGCAGTGAAGCGTAAGTGTTTTATTATTTCTAGTGTCCGTTGTACTGTCATGACTAAAGATGAATAGATTGGAAATATTCTCGAAAAAGAGAGTCTATTTTACATGGCACACTTACAACTAAAGTATTATTTGCACAGCCCTCGGGCCTCATCACCATTAGATGTGATTGTCGTTTGGTTTGTTCCAATATCCCAAGCTAAGTTAATTTGGACGACGCTTTCTGACCATAGCCATGACACACGACCTTGATCGTGACAACTTCCTTTCCAAGGGCTGGCTAACTAGGTTGGTTCTCTTTTGTGATACTTGATATAGCAGCAGTGGAACAATAAACCATACAGCTAGCTACCCTGCCTAGCCTGATGCATTGATCAGGTGTATATATGCATCATGCATACACTTTACCTGAATTAACCGAAAATGATGTACATTTGGGAAATAAGGAAGATGTACAAGACTTAGAATAGGATCCAGATTATGAGCATGACTCAGAGTCTATTATAAACTAGGAACCTGGCC
>NW_021214844.1:0-1116 GCF_002162155.2 Triticum dicoccoides | reverse complement strand
AACATCACTATCTCATCTGGAGGATCAACTCCCACTCGATTCAAGTGATTGTTGTGCTCAGACAATCTGAGCACAAGCTCAACGATTGAGCTTTTCTCCCTTAGTTTGCAGGCTAAGAAAATCGTCGGAGGTCTTATACCTCTTGACGTGGGCACGAGCCTGAAATCCCAATTTCAGCCCTCGAAACATCTCATATGTTCCGCGACGTTTCGAAAACGTCTTTGGTGCCTCTACTTAAACCATTTAATTGAACTATCACGTAGTTATCAAAACGTGTATGTCCGATGTTCGCAACATCGACAAACGACGTTGGGGTTCAGCACACTGAGTGGTGCATTAAGGACATAAGCTTTCTACTGATCGCATAATCGCTACTATCAACTTTCAACTATATTTTCTCTAGGAACATATCTAAACAGTGGAACTAAAGCGCGAGCTTACGACATAATTTGCAAAAGGTCTTTTGACTATATTCAGGATAATTAAGTTCATCTTATGAACTCCCACTTAGATAGACATCCCTCTGGTCATCTAAGTGATCACATGATCCGAGTCAACTAGGCCGTGTCCGATCATCACGTGAGACGGACTAGTCATCATCGGTGAACATCTTCATGTTGATCGTATCTACCATACAACTCATGCTCGACCTTTCGGTCTCCGTGTTCCGAGGCCATGTCTGCACATGCTAGGCTCGTCAAGTTAAACCTAAGTGTTTTCGCTGTGTAAAACTGTCTTACACCCGTTGTATGTGAACATAAGAATCCATCACACCCGATCATCACGTGGTGCTTAGAAGCGACGAACTGTAGCAACGGTGCACAGTTAGGGGAGAACACTTCTTGAAATTTTGTAAGGGATCATCTTATTTACTACCGTCGTCCTAAGCAAACAAGATGCATAAACATGATAAACATCACATGCAATCAAATAGTGACATGATATGGCCAATATCATTTTGCTCCTTTTGATCTTCATCTTCGGGGCTCCATGATCATCATCGTCACCGGCACGACACCATGATCTCCATCATCATGATCTCCATCATCGTGTCTTCATGAAGTTGTCACGCCAACGACTACTTCTACTTCTATGACTAACGCGTTTAGCAATAAA
>NW_021214843.1:0-1240 GCF_002162155.2 Triticum dicoccoides | reverse complement strand
CCAAAATGATAGCGGTAAATCTGTAAGAGACATCATAGATCGCACCATATCTAGTAAAGTACGATTACGATGTTCGGACACACCATTACGCTGTGGTGTTCCGGGGGGCGTGAGTTGCGAAACTATTCCACAGTTTTTCAAATGTACACCAAACTCGTAACTCAAATATTCTCCTCCACGATCAGATCGTAGAAACTTTATTTTCTTGTTACGATGATTTTCAACTTCACTCTGAAATTCTTTGAACTTTTCAAATGTTTCAGACTTATGCTTCATTAAGTAGATATATCCATATCTGCTCAAATCATCTGTGAAGGTGAGAAAATAACGATATCCGCCACGAGCCTCAATATTCATCGGACCACATACATCGGTATGTATGATTTCCAACAAATCTGTTGCTCTCTCCATAGTACCGGAGAACGGTGTTTTAGTCATCTTGCCCATGAGGCACGGTTCGCAAGTACCAAGTGATTCATAATCAAGTGGTTCCAAATGTCCATTAGTATGAAGTTTCTTCATGCGTTTTACACCGATATGACCTAAACGACAGTGCCACAAATAAGTTGCACTTTCATTATCAACTCTGTATCTTTTGGTTTCAACATTATGAATATGTGTATTACTACTATCGAGATTTAGTAAGAATAGACCACTCTTCAAGGGTGCATGACCATAAAAGATATTACTCATATAAATAGAACAACCATTATTCTCTGATTTAAATGAATAACCGTCTCGCATTAAACAAGATCCAGATATAATGTTCATGCTCAAAGCTGGCACCAAATAACAATTATTTAGGTCTAATATTAATCCCGAAGGTAGATGTAGAGGTAGCGTGCCGACCGCGATCACATCGACTTTGGAACCGTTTCCCACGCGCATCATCACCTCGTCCTTTGCCAGTGCCCGCTTATTCTGTAGTCCCTGTTTCGAGTTGCAAATATTAGCAACAGAACCAGTATCAAATACCCAGGTGCTACTGCGAGCATTGGTAAGGTACACATCAATAACATGTATATCACATATACCTTTGTTCACCTTGCCATCCTTCTTATCCGCCAAATACTTGGGGCAGTTCCGCTTCCAGTGACCAGTCTGCTTGCAGTAGAAGCACTCAGTTTCAGGCTTAGGTCTAGACTTGGGTTTCTTCTCTTGAGCAGCAACTTGCTTGCCGTTCTTTTTGAAGTTCCCCTTTTTCTTCCCTTTGCCCTTTTTCTTGAAACTAGTGGTCTTG
>NW_021214842.1:0-573 GCF_002162155.2 Triticum dicoccoides | reverse complement strand
ATGATGATACCATGCCAAGTTTCAACATTTTCAGAAGTCATTTTGTAGTGATTTTCAATTTCACGGTCATTTAGCTCTCTAAACAATTAGGTAAATGACCGAAAACAACAAATGATGTCAGAACATATTGGAAATTGATGACGTCGCTTTGAATGCTGCATACTGAACACAAAAAAGTCCAGAGTCCAAATAAGTTTAAAAACATTGAAGTGCCCGTGTAACAGATGAGTTCTCGTCCGAAACCCTGATACTCCGAAAGAGTTTGTCCAGTTTGTACAAGAAGTGCGTCCAAACTAGAAGTGACCCTCTCTACTCTTTCGCACATGCTATGCGGGTGAAATGATGATACCATGCCAAGTTTCAACATTTTCAGAAGTCATTTTGTAGTGATTTTCAATTTCACGGTCATTTAGCTCTCTAAACAATTAGGTAAATGACCAAAAAACAACAAATGATGTCAGAACATGATGGAAATTGATGACGTCGCTTTGAATGCTTCATACTGAACACAAAAGAAGTCCGGACTTCAAATAAGTTTAAAAAACATTGAAGTGCCCGTGTAACAGATGAGTT
>NW_021214841.1:0-1062 GCF_002162155.2 Triticum dicoccoides | reverse complement strand
AGTTCATAGACAAGTAAATGGAAACTGTTAAAAGCCTCAAGATAAGTGTGAGTGCCGAGGATGGCTCTTCCGTAGGAAGACGGAGGCGGATCCTCGGTAGTGTATTGAATTGGTGAGTAGTGGACTCGTGTGCGCAAAACCATTTCAAGTTGGAGTCTCGTGGGATAGTCTAGCCAAGAGTCAAAGCTGGCTTGCTGCAATAACTCCACCAACCCTTCTTGATACTAAGCATGTATGTAGGATCTGATGTAAGTCTTGCTGAGTACCTTTGTACTCATGTTGCTATAATTTACATTTTTTACAGAAGACGCTGCAACCCCTTCTGATGGGTTCTATGTAGACGTTGACATCAACGAGTAGGCTGAAAGACCCAGGTGGTGACCCTGAGCTTGTGAAGGACCTTGTAGTATAGCTAGGCTTCCCAAGCCTCTTTTATTTTACTAGTTGTCTATACTCAGACAAGTTACTTCCGCTGCCGGTATGTATGACTGTATGACTTGTATGTTGGGTCGTGAGACCCGTACCTTTGTGTATGTTATGTATGGTTCTCTGAGCCTTAAATAAAGTACTTGTGTCATAGAGTCATGTTGTGATGCTTCGTTGTATTTGCACATATCGAGCATATTGTGTGTATGATTGAAATGCTTGGTATGTGTGGGATCTGACTATCTAGTTGTTTATCTTTAGTAGCCTCTCTTACCGGGAAATGTCTCCTAGTGTTACCGCTGAGCCATGGTAGCTTGCTACTGCTCTGGAACACTTAGGCTGGCCGGCATGTGTCCTTCTTCGTTCCTGTGTCTGTCCCTTCGGGGAAATGTCACGCTTTGAGTACCGGAGTCCTGTTAGCCCGCTACAGCCCGGTTTACCGGAGTCCTGCTAGCCCAGTGCTACAGCCCGGACCCACTTGCTGATGATCGACACGTTCGAAGCTGGGTCATGGATGCCTGTCCCTGTAAGTATGTGCCACTTTGGGTTTACGACTAGTCATGTCAGCCCGGGCTCTTTATCATATGGATGCTAGCGACACTATCATATACGTGAGCCAAAATGCGCAAACGGTCC
>NW_021214840.1:0-1025 GCF_002162155.2 Triticum dicoccoides | reverse complement strand
CGGAGCTCCACCAAAAATCCGAACATTTTTGGACCTTCCTTTTATCAAGTCCTAGTTCAAACCCATTTGAATTAAATTCAAATGTGTTTGAATTTAAATCTTTCAATCATGCCTCTTTCTATTTTTCTTGGAACGAGCATATTTTTGCGAGTCCGGGAAAATTATCCCCATGCGCAAATCTTTCCCCTAACCTCTCTTTCTTTTCTTCCCTTTCCTTTCTTTTTCTCTGTTTTAAGGAGATAAGGGATTAGCCAGAGAGAGGGATGCAGCCAGCCCAACAGCCTTGCAGCCCAGCAACCAGGCCGGCCCATTTGCATCATGGCCCAGCCGCGCCCCTCCTAACCCTAGCCCGACCGGTCCAAACATCCCCTGCCCGATCCCATCTCCTCCTCGTCCTCCCTCAGCGCCGCACTCGATCCCCATCGCGCGCATGCTCGCATCGCCAGGGAGAGCCCCGCTCCTTCCGATCCACCTCGCGCGATCCCCTCTCCGTTTCCCCTCGCCGCCTCCTCCCTCCACCGGCGACATCCGTCCCCATCGCCCGAGCGCTCAAGGGGAGCCGCTCCTTGAGCTCGTAGCCACTGCCTCCTCCCTCCGCTGAGCTCCGTCGCCTCTGCGCGCGAGCGCCGTGCTCGACCTCCTCCTCGCCGCCCCTGGAACCGCACCGCCTCGGCCTCGCCGCCGGCAGCAGCTTCTGCTGCTGCATCCTCTCGCCGACGCCGCTCCGTGCACCTCGTGCTCCGTCGCCCGCCTCCCCTGCGACCTGGGCGTTCATCCCCGTCTTCCCGGCCTCGTCCGTGCCCCCTAGTTGCCTCTGTCCGCTTCGAGCAGCAGCAGCTCGTCGCTCAGCGCCATGGCCACTCGCGCCTCAAGCTCCTGCGGCAGCCTCACCTTCCTGCGCCACTTTGCCTTGGTCTTTTGACCCCAAGCCACCTCCTCGCATCGCGGTCTTCATCCTCGCTTGGACGCCGAGATCCCCTTCGTTTTGCCAAGACTCGGCAACCAGGGAAGCCCAAGGACGCCTT
>NW_021214839.1:0-990 GCF_002162155.2 Triticum dicoccoides | reverse complement strand
CATTTAAAACTAAGTTTGGATTATATGAGTGGTTAGTCATGCCTTTTGGGTTAACTAATGCACCTAGTACTTTCATGAGATTAATGAACGAAGTTTTACGTGCTTTCATTGGACGATTTGTGGTAGTTTACTTTGATGACATATTGATTTATAGCAGATCTTTGGAAGAACATTTGGAACATTTACGTGCTGTTTTTATTGCTCTACGTGATGTGATAGAGGCAAAGGTGTCCCGTCTTTCGATGAGATGGTGGATTTCGCTTTGGTGGAAGTCGACTTTGACGATCCGACTACGAACGTGCGAGGACGTCGCGCCTTAGCAATCGCTAAACCAACTCCGAGAGGTTATTGACCACGCCGGAGCACGATCAACCTGACCACGAGGGTCTGTTTCCTGCGAGCAAACGAAGAACAAGCAAGAACTGAGATTGCAATCTGGATATTGCGAATATAAGATGAAAGCTTTATTGATCAAGGTGGGGTTCTGTGACGCCTTTGTCTGGTCGTTGAACACAAACGAAGTACGCGAAGTTGCAGCTATGGCGAACTTTTAATCTAAACAAAACCCAAAGTCTAAACGATGCCCTAAGGGCTGTATATATGGAGGAAGAGGGGGGAATTTCGTGGCCCTTGGTGGAGGAGTCCGAAATCAACCCTATCTCTTGTTTCCCCACACATACGGACTCTAAAATAGCCTATACTTATGTATTTCGAAATTACATGGGCCTGGCCCAATAATAAGGTGACGCAGCACCTAAAATAGCCTCGGGACGAAATTTATGAAGTGGCATCTTGTATATTTCGTCCAAGGCTTCATGCACCCATTATGGTGGCTTCAAAGTCCTGAAATCATCACTTGTAACTCCGTTCTTGTTCCCCTTGCGCATGCCATCATCTCCATGCTTGTTCTTGCTCCAATGTTCATCCTTCTCCAAGCTAGGCCCTTCATTTGTAAGGAAAACAAATGTATCCAATTTAGGCAGCATCATA
>NW_021214838.1:0-989 GCF_002162155.2 Triticum dicoccoides | reverse complement strand
GTGCCAACCCAACAGACACTTTCAGAGATACCCGTAGTGTACCTTTATAGCCACCCAGTTACGTTGTGACGTTTGGCACACCCAAATCACTCCTACGGTATCCGGGAGTTGCACAATCTCATGGTCTAAGGAAATGATACTTGACATTAGAAAAGCTTTAGCATACGAACTACATGATCTTGTGCTAGGCTTAGGATTGGGTCTTGTCCATCACATCATTCTCCTAATGATGTGATCCCGTTATCAACGACATCCAATGTCCATGGTCAGGAAACCGTAACCATCTATTGATTAACGAGCTAGTCAACTAGAGGCTTACTAGGGACATGGTGTTGTCTATGTATCCACACATGTATCTGAGTTTCCTATCAATACAATTCTAGCATGGATAATAAACGATTATCATGAACAAGGAAATATAATAATAATCAATTTATTATTGCCTCTAGGGCATATTTCCAACAGTCTCCCACTTGCACTAGAGTCAATAATCTAGTTCACATCGATATGTGATTAACACTCAAGGTCACATCCCCATGTGACTAACACCCAACGAGTTTTGGGTTTGATCATGTTATGCTTGTGAGAGAGGTTATAGTCAACGGGTCTGAACCTTTCAGATCCGTGTGTGCTTTACAAATCTCTATGTCATCTCCTAAATGCAGCTACCACGTTCTATTTGGAGCTATTCCAAATAACTGTTCTACTTGGAGCTATTCTAAATTGTTGCTCCATTATACGTATCCGGTATCTCTACTCAGAGCTATCCGGATAGGTGTTAAGCTTGCATCGACGTAACCCTTTACGACGAACTCTTTTACCACCTCCATAATTGAGAAAATTCCTTAGTCCACTAGTTACTAAGGATAACTTTGACCGCTGTCCTGCGATCCATTCTTGGATCACTCTTGTACCCCTTGACTGACTCATGGTAAAGCACACTTCAGGTGCGGTACACAGCATAGCATACTGTAGAGCCTATGTCTTAA
>NW_021214837.1:0-1456 GCF_002162155.2 Triticum dicoccoides | reverse complement strand
CGGCCACCTGGGGCTAGCATGCTGCCAAATCTTGCGCCGGCAGCCTCTCACAAGTCTGGAACTGTTGTCGCGGTTGCAAACGCCCGGCACGCGTGTCCGGGGTGTGCCCCCTCACGGACGGCGCCGCCGCCGGCACCTGGAGGGGGAAAACGGACGCGTGGGGTCTACATGGAGGGGATCTTGCTGTGGGTCTGGCCCAGATGTTGCTCCAAAGTGTTCCTATGGGCTGACCTAACACAACCGGGTGGGGAGGTCCACTGGTCAAAGCCCGTCTGTGCAAAGTCAAAGGGGTAGATCCCGTGGTCAAACACTACAGGGTTAGGCGGGACAGGAGCACTGGGGGTAGCAATGCCACCGGAGTGTCGCACCGGGCCCTCATACATGCGGGGTGGTGTGGTGGCATGCCCGAAGAGGCGGGACGCGTCTCCGGTGCGTGGCCCCCCTCACGGACGGCGATGACACGGTAGTAGACGTTCTGCGGTAACGATGCGGCGTCAATATTACTAAATACTCGGAGCGCGATAAAATCATGATTTTTTTTGCACGACGTGGGCACATGTGCTATAGGAACGATGGTATTTTTTTCATAATTTTTGGTGATGGAGAAGTATCCGAAAAATTCCCTCTACGCGGATTGCCCTTCGCGCGTCTACGGCTGTGGCCGGCGGCCTCCGGGGGCTAGCATGCCGCCAAATCTTGCGCCGGCGGCCTCTCACAAGTCTGGAAGTGTTGTGGCGGTTGCAAACGCCCGGCACGCGTGTCCGGGGTGTGCCCCCCTCAGGGACGGCGCCGCCGCCGGCACCTGGAGGGGGAAAACGGACGCGTGGGGTCTACACGGAGGGAATCTTGCTGTGGGTCTGGCTCGGATGTTGCTCCAAAGTGTTCCTATGGGCTGACCTAACACAACCGGGTGGGAAGGTCCACAGGTCAAAGCCCGTCCATGCAAAGTCAAAGGGGTAGATCTCGTGGTCAAACGCTACAGGGTTAGGCGGGACGGGGGCACTGGGGGTAGCAATGCCACCGGTGCGTCGCACCGGGCCGTCATACATGCGGGGTGGTGTGGTGGTATGTCCGAAGAGGCGGGACGCGTCTCCGGTGCGTGGCGCCCCTCACGGACGGCGATGACACGGTAGTAGACGTTCTGCGGTAACGATGCGGCGTCAATATTACTAAATACTCGGAGCGCGATAAAATCATGATTTTTTTGCACAACGTGGGCACATGTGCTATAGGAATGATGGTATATTTTCATAATTTTGGTGATGGAGAAGTATCTGAAAAATTCCCTCTACGCGGATTGCCGTTCGCGCGTCTACGGCTGTGGCCGGCGGCCATCGGGGGCTAGCATGCCGCCAAATCTTGCGTAGGCGGCCTCTCACAAGTCTGGAAGTGTTGTGGCGGTTGAAAATGTCCGGCACGCGTGTCCGGGGTGTGCCCCCCCTCACGGACGGCGCCA
>NW_021214836.1:0-1767 GCF_002162155.2 Triticum dicoccoides | reverse complement strand
TGGACAGGTAGGTAGGTTGGTGGGTGAAAATGAATGGAGTTGGCCTCTTGGTGTGAGATGCTTGAGAATCCAGAGATAAGATGGAGCACACCATCTACTCCTGTAGCAAGCAAATTAGTACACGTAAGGTTCAGTTTGAGAATTAAAGGGGGATCTGGGCTGATACTCCCTCCGTAAAGAAATATAAGAGCGTTTAGATCACTAAGGGAGTACCAAACCGTTTGCTGGGTTTGTTCACCTACTAGTTTAGTCGAAGCTCTCGCTTAATCTAATCCCTCACTTAGATTGTAGTTAATTATTAGACCGCTGAACAGATAGATTGATTGGTAGAATGAGAATCTATGTTAGGGCCGGGTGTTGGTTTAGTACTCCTTGGTACTAGTTGAAGCACCGATCCAGCATGCCGTGGTCCATGGATAGTTTTAATGAAAACCCAGTTGAAGAAAAAACCCAGATATGTGAGGGGAAGAAAATTTTCCGTAAGGTCCTGCCATCCGCTTATGATAGATAAGTATGATAGAATGATGGAACCTTACATTTTCTTTAAGTATGATAGATAAGTATTAGCTAATAACATACACACACTAATAGAGTTTTTGACAAAAAACTACCACATTAGAGGTTGCCGTCCCACTGAAATACTACATTCAAAAAAGTGAATGATGACAACCAAATTTTTCTAATTTTGTGACTGAAAACTACCAATTTTAGAAAATGACCAGTTTAGATGATTTAAACACGTTTATGACATACGGGACCCACATGTCGGAGCTGACATGGCGGCGAAGTCAACTCCGTTTATTTTAACCGTTAGGTTGACCGTTATTACATGTGGGGTCCACACGTCGGCATCAATCTTTTTCTTCATCCCTCTCTCTCTGGCATTTCCACGAACATCTTGTGTGCATCCGTGCTTGAGCTCCGAACTCCTCCATGGCGACGCCCAGGCGCAGCACCTCCCCGGCGTTGGTCGGGGAATGGAGACGGCGGCGCAACCACGGCGGGTGGAGCCGCCTCGCCCGCACCGGCGACCACGGACTCCTTGAAGAGCTCGGCCGCGGCCGTCGCGAGCGTGTGCGGAGCCGTGTGCGCAGCGCCTGCCGCCACAAGCGTGCGTGCGCAGCCGCCGCCGCCGCGAGCACGTGTGCAGCCGCCGTTGCCGCGAGCATGTGCGGAGCCGTGCGCGCAGCACTTGCCTTCGCGAAGGTGCATGCAGTCGCGTGAGCCGGCGACGGGCTCTTCCTAGGAGTAGTTGGGCAGCTCGGGCTCTCCGGATCCAGACGGGTTCGAGGCAGGGGAGAGGTGAGCGCCGGCAGTGAAGCGCTGCGGAGGTGGCTCGCGGGTGCACATGATGTGTTTGAAGAAATGCCAGAAAGAGAAGGAGGAGGAAGAGGAAGCTTGATGCTGATGTGTGGGCCCCACTCATAATAACGGTCAAAATAAACGGAGTTGACTTTGCCGTCACGTCAACCCTAACATGTGGGTCCCGTATGTCATAAACGTGTTTAAATTGTCTAAACTGGCCATTTTTTTAAAGTGGTAGTTTTTAGTCAGAAAGTTAGCAAATTTTGGTAGTTATCAGTCAATTTTCTAAATGTGATAGTTTAGTGGGACGGCAACCCCTAATGTGGTAGTTTTTCGTCAAATACTCCACATTAATACATACATATTGATGTGCCGTGGAATTTATCTATCAAAGCCTTCGCAATAGTAGAAGAAAGCCATAGGATCCCATATGATTTAAATCCTTAGAATTTTTCTTACGGT
>NW_021214835.1:0-859 GCF_002162155.2 Triticum dicoccoides | reverse complement strand
GCTTATAGAGCTAGTTCAATTATAGTGTAAAATTATTTGTACTAGGCTATAGAGCTAGTTCAACTCTAGTGTAAAATTATTTGAACTAGCTTATAGAGCTAGTTCAACTCTTATGTAAAATTCTTTGTACTAGGCTATAGAGCTAGTTCAACTATAGTGTAAAATTATTTAAACTGGCTTATAGAGCTAGTTCAACTCTAGTGTAAAATTATTTGTACTAGGCTATAGAGCTAGTTCAACTCTAGTGTAAAATTATTTGTACTAGGCTATAGTGCTAGTTCAACTCTAGTGTAAAATTATTTGAACTAGCTTATAGAGCTAGTTCAACTCTAGTGTAAAATTATTTGTACTAGGCAATAGAGCTAGTTCAACTCTAGTGTAAAATTTATTGAACTAGCTTACAGTGCTAGTTCAACTCTAGTGTAAAATTATTTGTAGTACGCTATATGGCTAGTTCAACTCTAGTGCAAAATTATTTTGACTAGCTTATAGAGCTAGTTCAACTCTAGTGTAAAATCATTTGTAATAGGTTATATAACTAGTTCAACTCTAGTGTAAAATCATTTGTATTAGGCTATAGAGCTAGGTCAACTCTATTGTAAAATTATTTTAACTAGCTTATAGAGCTAGCTCAACTCTAGTGTAAAATAATTTCAACTAGCTTATATAGCTAGTTCAATTGTAGTGTAAAATTATTTGTACTAGGCTATAGAGCTAGTTCAACTCTAGTGTAAAATTATTTGAACTAGCTTATAGAGCTAGTTCAACTCTAGTGTAAAATTATTTGTACTAGGCTATACAGCTAGTGTAACTCTAGTGTAAAATTATTTCAACTTGCTTATAGAGCTAGTTCAACTCT
>NW_021214834.1:0-1772 GCF_002162155.2 Triticum dicoccoides | reverse complement strand
TGCAGATCCATGAGCGTGGAGTGGAGCGTCACGGCCCCTCGACCATTGAAGGCGTGGAGCACCTGCCGAATCTCAGGCAAGTCGACGTTGATATTTGCTTTGAGGGAGCGGATAAAGAATCGCAAACACGGGCTGCCGGCGCGGAGGCTGTCTTGACGAATGCCATCAGCGTCTCTCCAGGACACCCGAGCACCAAGATCAGGCTTCTAGATGATATAGAATATTTTAAGCTTTCCAGTGGCAGTTCCGAGGGGGGCGATGAGGTGGAGAGGTAACCGAATGATGCAGGTACCCTCCTAGTCAAGCTTCTACTTATTCCTACAGCACTTTAATCTGATTCATCCTATACCTTGGAAACCAGTATGCCTGACCGTTAGTTTGTTGGTGCTTGCAAGCGAACCAAATAAGTTAGCATTCCTGAAACTTCCTTCCTCTGTTCTTGAGGTCAAATCTATGCTAATTTGTAAAGCTTAACACAACTTTCCTCCTTGTGTTGTTTATATTGGCAGTTGATTGATCTGCCGAGGCAGCCACGCATGCTCCATCCACCTCTGCTGATGGATGAACAAGAAATTCACGTCAGGGGCCCGAACCGTACACAAGCAAAATACGTACATGCATGGAGCACTAGTCAAGCGACATCGCCCCACATATTTGCACTGTACATTCATCCAACGATCCATTCCAAGTGACCACCGTTGTGTCGTTTACCTGATGCTCTTTTACGACAAGCAGTGGGGCGAAGGAGGGTGAGAAGTTGCTCGAATAAACTAAAGTAGAAAACAGAGCATTGCTTAACGGTACCGCGTGGATCTAATCTAGTCGTTAATGGGCTAAGGTCAGGTTAGTATTGAGATGAGAGAAAAATGTATGAAGGCCAGTTTTGGACTCAATGCCCCTGCAAATTACTCCCTCCATAGTGTCAAAAAAACGTTCTACATTATGAAATGGAGGGAGTACTACAGTTCTAGTGTGAAGAATTCTTCTACTCCCTCCTATCCAAAATAAAAGTGGTTTTAGTTCAAATTCGGAAGCAGGCCTTATTGGTGCACAGGGTGATGTAAATGATTTAACGGTGTACAACTTTACAACATGTTATGGCCGACCTAGGCTAGGTGAGCATTAACACGTGGGGAAATTTGGGAATATCATTTTTATTATCGTGTTAATCAACAAACCCTCCATCCCTGTTCATCAATCGGTGTACAATCATGAGACGGGCACCCCTACTCATGCTGAGATCTTGTTGTAGCACAAACCAGAGCACTACAGCCACTCGGTGCTACCGGAGAAGCTCCCTGTCGTTTCCGCGGCGGCATGCGCCCGACGCACGCTGGAACCTGAGCTTCTACCCTAGGCACTGGGCGCCCGACGCATTCCTCCTCGTCTCGCGCACTGGGCACCCGACGCGTTCCTCCTCGTCTCGTCGGCACCGGATTTGGGCAAGAAGAGGCGCAACTCGGCCATCTGGTGAACAACGAACAGAGGAGGAAAGCAGGGCGAGGAAATACATACGCTAGCGAGGATGGGCTGGCCGAGATCACGGCATGGGCTTGATGGACGAAATCAGCCCAGCTAATATGGGTTAATTTCAAGATGGCAAAGATACCCGCGCAGTCTCCAACAATACTGATCCCAAACACGGACACATGATTTGTTCATAGACTTGTCCTGACTAGTCAATGGACAATTATGCAGGAGGCGATCATTCAATCATGTCCGCATCCATTTTAAAGCAATTTCGAACAAACATGAAGGATCATCTCTGCAGA
>NW_021214833.1:0-927 GCF_002162155.2 Triticum dicoccoides | reverse complement strand
AGAGTTTTGGCCAATTCTGGCCCGTTTATTGGATTATTACTCACTGTTTTGAGGTCCCAAAGCGATTTCCATGCTTATTGAACACCAAGATGCGCTTACATGTCCGTCATCAACACTGACAGTTTGGGACGATTCTGGCCCATTTCATGGAATATTACTCATTGTTTTGGGTCATGGAGTGATTTCCATGATTAATGAACCCTGGGGTGCATTTATGTGTCGGTCATCAACACTCATAGTTTTGGCCGATTCTGGCCCGTTTCTTGGATTATTAGTCACCGTTTTGAGTTCCGAGGCGATTTCCATAGTTATTGAACCCCAAGGTGTGCTTACATGTCGGTTATCAACACTGGCAATTTTGGCCGATTCTGGCCCGTTTCATGGACTATTACTAACTGTTTTGCGGTCCCGTAGTGATTTCCACGATTAACGAACCCTGGGGTGCGTCTACGTGTCAGTCAGCAACACTGGCAGTTGTGGCCAATTCTGGCCCGTTTCATGGACTATTACTTACTATTTTTCGGTCCCGGAGTGATTTCCACGATTAACGAACCCTGGGGTGCGTTTACGTGTCGGTCATCATCACTCGCAGTTTTGGCCGATTCTGGCAAGTTTCATGGACTATTACTCACTGTTTCGCGGTCCCGGTGTGATTTCCACGATTAACGAACCCTAGGTGCATTTACGTGTCAGTCATCAACACTTGCAGTTTTGCCGATTCTGGCCCGTTTCTTGGATTACTACTCACTGTTTTGAGGTCCCGAAGCAATTTCCAAATCGTTTTGAACCCCAAGGTGCGCTTACAAGTCAGTCATCAACACTGGCAGTTTTGGCCGATTCTGGACCGTTTCATGGACTATTACTCACTGTTTTGCGGTCCCGGAGTGATTTCCACGATGAAAGAACCCTAGGTGCGTTTACATGTCG
>NW_021214832.1:0-1064 GCF_002162155.2 Triticum dicoccoides | reverse complement strand
GCCATCATTATCTTGTGCTTGTGATCTCCATCTCCGAAGCACCGTCATGATCACCATCGTCACCGGCGCGACACCTTGATCTCCATCGTAGCATCGTTGTCGTCTCGCCAATCTTATGCTTCCACGACTATCACTACCGTTTAGTAATAAAGTAAAGCATTACATCGCGATTGCATTGCATACAATAAAGCGACAACCATATGGCTCCTGCCAGTTGCCGATAACTTGGTTACAAAACATGATCATCTCATACAATAAAATTCAGCATCATGCCTTGACCATATCACATCACAACATGCCCTACAAAAACAAGTTAGACGTCCTCTACTTTGTTGTTGCATGTTTTACGTGGCTGCTACGGGCTTAAGTAAGAACCAATCTCACCTACGCATCAAAACCACAATGATAGTTTGTCAAATAGACTCCGTTTTAACCTTCGCAAGGACCGGGCGTAGCCATACTTGGTTCAACTAAAGTTGGAGAGGCAGTCGCCCGCAAGCCATCTCTGTGCAAAGCACGTCGAGGGAACCGGTCTCGCGTAAGCGTACGCGTAAGGTTGGTCCGGGTCGTCTCGTCCAACAATACCGCTGAACCAAAATATGACATGCTGGTAGGCAGTATGACTTGTATCGTCCACAACTCATTTGTGTTCTACTCGTGCATATAACATCAACATCATTAACCTAGGCTCTGATACCACTGTAGGGTTTCGTAGTAATTTCAAAAATTTTCCTACGCGCACACAGGATCATGTGATGCATAGCAACGAGAGGAGAGTGTTGTCTACGTACCCAACGCAGACCGACTGCGGAAGCAATGACACGACGTAGAGGAAGTAGTCGTACGTCTTCACGATCCAACCGATCAAGCACCGAAACTACGGCACCTCCGAGTTCGAGCACACGTTCAGCTCGATGACGATCCCCGGACTCCGATCCAGCAAAGTGTCGGGGAAGAGTTTCGTCAGCACGACGGCGTGGTGACGATCTTGATGAACTACAGCAGCAGGGCTTCGCCTAAACTCCGCTACAGTATTATCGAGGAATATGGTGGCAGGGGGCACC
>NW_021214831.1:0-1030 GCF_002162155.2 Triticum dicoccoides | reverse complement strand
TGATGGAGGAGCGTGGCAATCCTGCAGGGCTTCGCCAAGCACCTACGGGAGAGGAGGAGGTGTCACGGGAGGGAGGGAGGCGCCAAGGGCTCAGGTATGGATGCCCTCCCTCCCCTCCACTATATATAGGGGCAGGGGAGAGGGGGGAGGCGCAGCCTTGCCCCTTCCTCCAAGGAAGGGGTGCGGCTAAGAGGGGGGGAGGAGTCCATCCTCCCCAAGGCACCTCGGAGGTGCCTTCCCCCTTTAGGACTCTCCCCTTTTTCCTATATCTTGGCGCATGGGCCTCTAGGGGCTGGTGCCCTTGGCCCATGTAGGCCAAGGCGCACCCCCTACAGCCCATGTGGCCCCCCGGGGCAGGTGGCCCCACCCGGTGGGCCCCCGGGACCCTTCCGGTGGTCCCGGTACAATACCGATGACCCCGAAACTTGTCTCGATGGCCGAAACAGGACTTCCTATATACAAATATTTACCTCCGGACCATTCCGGAACTCCTCGTGACGTCCGGGATCTCATCCGGGACTCCGAACAACATTCGGTAACCACATACAAACTTCCTTTATAACCCTAGCGTCATCGAACCTTAAGTGTGTAGACCCTACAGGTTCGGGAGACATGTAGTCATGACCGAGATGTTCTCCGGTTAATAACCAACAGCGGGATCTGGATACCCATGTTGGCTCCCACATGTTCCACGATGATCTCATCGGATGAACCACGATGTCAAGGACTCAATCAATCCCGTATACAATTCCCTTTGTCTAGCGGTATGGTACTTGCCCGAGATTCGATCGTCGGTATACCGATACCTTGTTCAATCTCGTTACCGGCAAGTCTCTTTACTCGTTCCGTAACACATCATCCCGTGATCAACCCCTTGGTCACATTGTGCACATTATGATGATGTCCTACCGAGTGGGCCCAGAGATACCTCTCCGTTTATACGGAGTGACAAAATCCCAATCTCGATTCGTGCCAACCCAACAGACACTTTCAGAGATACCCGTAGTGTACCTTTATAGCCACCCAGTTA
>NW_021214830.1:0-1120 GCF_002162155.2 Triticum dicoccoides | reverse complement strand
TGCGCCGCCATCATCAGTGATGGCATCCTCGGCGGCACCATCAGTGGTGGCATCAGTGTGGTCATCCTCGGCGGCACCATCCGTGGTCTCAGGATCGGTGGGGAAGGCGGCGGCCTCATACAAGTGAGGTTGTTCCTCCATCTCCTGGGACAGCTCCCAGAATGCCTTGCCGCCCGAACCCCCGGCCTCATCGTTGTGGGCCATGTTTCTCTCTAAATAGAAACAAAGTTTGGTCAAAAAGTTGGTTATTGTCAAGGAACAAGATCTCTAAGTTGACCAAATAACCTAATTCTCGAGGAATGTCGCCAAAAAGTTGGTTATTGTCAAGGAACAATTGAGAGATGTTTGTGATATTGCCTAGGTGTTTTGGGATAGAACCTATTAGTGTGTTGTTGCTAAGGTCCAAGTCCACGTTCTCAGGGTAACCAAGTTCTTGAGGGGTGTGTCTAGAAAGTTCACTCTTCTTTTTAGAAGACAAGCGTCTGAAATGGTATTGCCTTTCCTTAATTTGTACTATTTTTTCATTGTGTTGAATACTTATGTGGGTGAGTGTATCTGTAATTACTTTTTACTACACCGCAGGGTGTTCAAACACGCGGAGAGGATAAACGCTAGCAGGCCGATCATTGCATATCATTCATAACCATGAATGAAGGCTCAATGGACCAAGGAAAGAAAACCTACACAAACACAAGGATGACTATTGGAGACACTCAGGCCTGCTGCTTTGTGTTGATTGTTCAGAAGCTAGGGAATGTCCATTATATATAGATGCAGAGAAGCTTCGGCCGTGGTGAAGGTCAACCCCTATATTTTAATTGGAGGGCCAAGAGATAAGCTAAGCTGCAAATTATGAATCTGCGTCGAAAATTGCACCACATTCAGCATAGGGCAGGAGACGCCTACCCTAATGAATATGTTATTCTCACACCTCATCACTTGCTGAACTTGTAAATCATTTCCGTGAAAACAATCAAACGGTTTTCAGCGACAAGTGATACAAGGAACTAAACTGGGTTTCAGCTCTACATGGGCCAGAGTGGACTTGAGCAAATGTGTGTATGTGATGTGCCCCAACAGGGTAAACTTATTAAGATATACTCCAATCTTCATCAAGTTG
>NW_021214829.1:0-1471 GCF_002162155.2 Triticum dicoccoides | reverse complement strand
GTGCGTGGCACCCATGCGGTGCTCGCCGTCGAGCACCTTGCCTGCCTGCCTGGTCGGCAAGCAGCTCGCTGGCGCGGCGCTGGGCTGGGCCGGCCAGGTGGGCTGGCTGGTGGGCCGGGGTGGCGCCAGGTAAGTGTTTCCTTCTGTTTTCTTTTTCTATTTTTCTGTAACTTTGTTGAATTATTAAAAATACCTAAAAAGTTCTAAAATTCACCAAACTACTCCTGGTCCAATGTTGGAATATTTCCAACATGAAACATTTTAGATTGGGAATATTTGGACATTTGAAATATTTAATAAATTTTAAATGCCCAAATTCAAATACTTATGATTTAATTCAAAGACCTTAGGATGACCTAGGAAATTGTGCACCACTTTTGGCAAAGGTTCTGAACCAAGGCAAAAATGATGGACATTTTAGAAGGGCATTTCAGGTTCATCGAAAATATTTTTAGTAAACCCTAGTTTGTTTCAGAGGGGGCTGGGGGTTCTGGCAATCCCATTTCAGGTTTCTGTTGAAAAAAATAGACATGATGCAACACTCTAATGCAAGAACCAGCTAGGGTGTGACAACTCACCCCCACTCAAAAGAATCTCGTCCCGAGATTTAGGTTCCTCCGGAAAGAAGGCGGGGTACTCAAGTCGAAGACGATCCTCCCTTTCCCAAGTAGCTTCCTTCTCAGAATGGTGCGACCATTGAACCTTGAGAAACTTGATATTATGCCGTCGAGTGGTACGCTCGGCTTGATCGAGGATACGAACGGGATATTCTCGATATGTGAGATTATCTTGAAGATCAAGCGTTTCGTGGTCCACTCCACGGATAGGATCCGAGAAGCAACGCCTGAGTTGAGAAACGTGGAAGACATCGTGGATTTTGGAAAGATGCGGAGGTAGTTCCAATTGGTAAGCAACTTCTCCTCGTTTGGCAAGAATGCGAAAGGGTCCAATGTAGCGAGGAGCCAATTTGCCTTTGATACCGAAGCGATGGGTTCCCTTCAAAGGAGTAACCCGAAGGTAAGCCTTCTCGTCAACCTCGTAAGTCATAGCCTTATGTTTTCGGTCATATTGACTCTTTTGACGAGATTGGGCTGTTTTCAACTTTTCACGAACGATGCGAACTTGCTCTTCTGCTTCCTGGATCATATCCGGGCCAAAGAATTGTCTTTCCCCGGTTTCTGACCAGTTAAGAGGTGTTCGACACCTTCGTCCATAGAGAACTTCAAAAGGTGCTTTGCCCAAGCTAGATTGATAGCTGTTGTTATAAGCAAATTCGGCAAATGGAAGGCATTTCTCCCAATCCATTCCGAATGAGATAACAGAAGCTCGAAGCATGTCTTCTAGAATTTGGTTGACGCGTTCTACTTGACCACTCGATTGAGGGTGAAAAGCAGTGCTAAAGGAAAGATGGGTTCCCATAGCATTTTGGAAACTTACCCAAAATCGAGAGGTGAAGAGACTTCCTCGATCC
>NW_021214828.1:0-1560 GCF_002162155.2 Triticum dicoccoides | reverse complement strand
GATTACGGCAAGGCCCCCCACCCTTCTTAGCATAGTGCAATGCCTGAACTGTTGAGCAAACTCGAAACAGGACAGGGGCATTGCCAATCACGGTAGGGTTCCTTCCACGTGCAGGTTGTCCATACAAGGACCGAAACCATCAAGGGGGACAACCTCATAAAAAGCAAGAATTACTCAAGGTTAAGATAACTTAGCTTTTTGGTCGCTATGTGGATCATCGTTGCGGCCATGGGCGCCGCTGCTCGTCTTTCTCTTCGAGCCATGGCAACGAAGGCGCCACTGTCCTAACCAACGGACCAAATTCTCACAACCAAATCCCCCCTACCTGGCGCACCAAAGACGCCGGGGGAACCGATCACCTATGGGGTCACAAGGATCCCTTCTACGTTCGGCGGGGGATTAGTTGCACGAAGAGAAGGTTGAGCCGTTAGGACACAAAGGGTTTTATCCAGGTTCGGGCCGCGAGGATGCGTAATACCCTAGTCCTGCTTTATCTGGTCATATTAGTGTTCTTGAGCTTTTGAACTAGCTACAATGTGTGCCTTGTCCAAAAGTCTGAATCCTCTCTCTGTGTGCCTTGGGCCTCCTTTTATACAAAAAGGGGTTGCCACAGTGGCACACAGGAGGTGGCAAGCTACAGTGGTATGAGCTTATCACTCGATCAACGTAGCACAAGCGCATTTAATGTGATGCCTACGTGTCCTTTCGCTTTATTGGGGTCAGCAACAGAGGCTATCCCGTCCTTGGCCGCTTCCCCTCGCCTTGCCATGCGTCTGGGCCGACAACGCATGCAGCACCATGCTGGCCAACCAACTGCTGTGTTGGCAACGTGGTAGGCTCCCACGACGATCTGCATGCCGCCACGCAGGCGTCTGCTTAGCTGGCATGCTTATTGCCGCGTTTGGAGTGGTGATGAGGTGGCGGAATCCTGCCGAGCACGGGGCTGGCCGCGGCCCAGCGATCATCCCCGGCAAGGCTTGCCGGGGGCCTTGGAGTCGTCCCCGGCAAGGGTCTTGCCGGGGGTCTTCATTACTTGACCCCACGTGGACTATTGGGTCGTCGATCTTTGTGAGGAGCCGCATGCTCCAGACATGTGATCTTCAAGTCTTTATCTTGAACATTGTCGATGGTGTCAGAGCTCTCAATCCCAAGGGTGGTGGCCCTGCGATCCCTTCGCAAGCTACCCCAGCAAGGGGCTTGCCGGGGGCCTCGCAGGTTGCCTCAGCAAGGCTTGTTGCTGGGTGTGGCCCTGCTTGCCTCTTGCTGCTTAGTACTCTGGGCAGCTGAATTGATGTTCTTTGTACCTATCTTGCCTTCTTCTTCTTCTTCTTCTTCTTCTTCTTCTTCTTCTTCTTCTCCTCCTCCTCCTTCTCCTTCTCCTTCTTCTTCTTCTTCTTCTTCTTCTTCTTCTTCTTCTTCTTCTTCTTCTTCTTCTTCTTCTTCTTCTTCTTCTTCTTCTTCTTCTTCTTCTCCTCCTCCTACTTCTCCTTATCCTCCTCCTCCTCCTCCTTATTCTTCTTCTTCTCCTTCTCCTTCTCCTTCTTCTTTTTCTCCTTCTTC
>NW_021214827.1:0-2147 GCF_002162155.2 Triticum dicoccoides | reverse complement strand
CGACAAATAATATCACTTGTGTGCCCTGTTGATGCCATGGAAGAAGAAGAACGCTGTGCAGGCCCCGCAGGTGCGCTCTTGGCAGATAATGGTGGTTGTGCCTGTTTTCTTGTATCACGGCTGGAGGTGGCACCGGATGGAGGTGCTGGTGCGGTTGAAGTAGAAGATGCACGTGGTGTCCATGATGAAGGTCGGCCTGCAGAAAAGTTAGTTCGCCCCAATGCTTGTCGATCCTGCACTTCACGTTCAGCTTTACAAGCAAGATGGAATAAACGAGTGATATTAGTATACTCCTTATAGTCTAGAATGGTCTGAATCTCTCTATTTAATCCACCCAGAAAACGTGCAAGCATAGCTTCATTCTCCTCGACAATACCACATCTAATCATGCCAGTTTGTAATTCCTGATAATATTCTTCTACAGAATTTTTCCCTTGTCTTAAACGCTGTAATTTTTGAAGCAATTCACGTTGATAATATGGTGGAACCCAACGCGTAACATAGCAGTTTTCAAAGCAGCCCAAGTAGTTGGAATAGGATATAATCTACAATGTTCAGACCACCATACACATGCAAAACTAGTGAAAGCACAAACAGCAGCAGCAACTCGTCTCTCCTCAGGATATTGTAAACATGTAAATCGTTGTTCAGTTTCTAACTCCCAAGTAAGATATATATCAGGAACATATCTACCCTCAAATGGTGGAATATTCAATTTCAGTTTAGGAATATGGACATCATCTCGTACCTGAGGCGGTGGTGCAGGCCTACCATTACGAATATATACCTGAGGTCGACCTGCTGGTGGTGGTGCTGGTGGCTGCTCGTAGATCTGATTTTGATCAACCTCATCCTCATAATCGCCCGCATACTCATCACCCTCCTGGGTACCAGCAGCAGCAGTAGAAGGAGCCAACGAAACACCAACAGCAGTAGCAGCGGCACCAGAATTTTGTCCTGGCTCAATAGGAACACGCTGTGCTCGTCCATACTGATTCGGAAGGGGGCGTAGTTGTTGTTGTTGCAGAGGTGCGACAGGTGCAGCCGGTGGTGGAAGACGCGCAAGCAGTTCATTAAATCTGTTATCGAGCTTTGTTTCGAACGTCTTCTCAAGGCCAGTGATCTTCTCCATGCCCTCTTCAAAATTGTTCAGCACATCTTGTACCTGTTCAGTCATCATTTGCTGAAACTTATCATGAAGCTCCTTGTTCGATAAGTTCTCCCAGTCAATATCGTCGGCTTGTGATCCTGGCATGGTTAGCAGCAATAGAAACACACAAGAATATGATCCTACAGACTACTTGATAGAGGCAAAGGTGTCCCGTCTTTTGATGAGATGATGGATTTCGCTTTGGTGGAAGTCGACTTTGACGATTCGACTACGAACGTGCGAGGACGTCGCGCCTTAGCAATCGCTAAACCAACTCCGAGAGGTTATTGACCACGCCGGAGCACGATCAACCTGACCACGAGGGTCTGTTTCTTGCGAGCAAACGAAGAACAAGCAAGAAACTAAGATTGCAATCTGGATATTGCGAATATAAGATGAAAGCTTTATTGATCAAGGTGGGGTTCTGTGACGCCTTTGTCTGGTCGTTGAACACAAACGAAGTACGCGAAGTTGCAGCTATGGCGAACTTTTAATCTAAACAAAACCCAAAGTCTAAACGATGCCCTAAGGGCTGTATATATGGAGGAAGAGGGGGGAATTTCGTGGCCCTTGGTGGAGGGGTCCGAAATCAACCCTATCTCTTGTTTCCCCACACATACGGGCTCTAAAAATAGCCTATACTTATGTATTTCGAAATTACATGGGCCTGGCCCAATAATAAGGTGACGCAGCACCTAAAATAGCCTCGGGACGAAATTTATGAAGTGGCATCTTGTATATTTCGTCCAAGGCTTCATGCACCCATTATGGTGGCTTCAAAGTCCTGAAATCATCACTTGTAACTCCGTTCTTGTTCCCCTTGCGCATGCCATCATCTCCATGCTTGTTCTTGCTCCAATGTTCATCCTTCTCCAAGCTAGGCCCTTCATTTGTAAGCAAAACAAATGTATCCAATTTAGGCAGCATCATATTCTCATGAACATTAGAATCATTACCAAGAAACGAAAGTACCTGGTAATTTAGTTGGCGTGCACGA
>NW_021214826.1:0-3134 GCF_002162155.2 Triticum dicoccoides | reverse complement strand
GCTACGATGGAGATCAAGGTGTCAAGCCTGTGACAATGGAGATCACGACGATGTTTTGGAGATGGGGATCAAAGGCACAATATGATGATGGCCATATCATGTCACGTATTTTGATTGCATGTGATGTTTATCTTTTATGCATCTTATTTTGCTTAGTACGGTGGTAGCATTATAAGATGATCCCTTACTAAAATTTCAAGGTATAAGTGTTCTCCCTGAGTATGCACCGTTGTGACAGTTCGTCGTGCTGAGACACCAAATGATGATCGGGTGTGATAAGCTCTACGTTCACATACAACGGTACAAGACAGTTTTGCACATATGGAATACTCTGGTTAAACTTGACGAGCCTAGCATGTACAGGCATGGCCTTGGAACACTGGAGACCAAAAAGTCAAACGCGAATCATATAGTAGATATGATCAACATAGAGATGTTCACCATTGAAAACTACTCCATCTCATGTGATGATCGGACATGGTTTAGTTGATATGGATCACGTGAGCATTTAGATGACTCGAGGGATGTCTATCTAAGTGGGAGTTCTTAAGTAATATGATTAATTGAACTTAATTTATCACGAACTTAGTCCTGATAGTTTCTGCATATCTGCATTGTAGATCAATGCCCTGTGCTACCGTTCCCTTGACTTTTAATGCGTTCCTAGAGAAAGCTTAGTTGAAAGATGATGGTAGCAACTACACAGACTGGGTCCGTAACTTGAGGATTATCCTCATTGTTGCACAGAAGAATTATGTCCTTGATGCACCGTTAGGTGAAAGGCTTGCTGCAGGAGCAGATGCTGATGTTATGAACATCTAGCAAGCTCGATCTGATGACTACTGGATAGTTCAGTGTGCCATGCTTTACGGCTTAGAATCGGGACTTCAAAGACGTTTTGAACGTCATGGACCATATGAGATGTTCCAGGAGTTGAAGTTAATATTTCAAGCAAATGCCCGAGTTGAGAGATATGAAGTCTTCAACAAGTTTTATAGATGCAATATGGAGGAGAACAGTTCTGTCAGTGAACACATACTCAAAATGTCTGGGTATCATAACCACTTAACTCAGTTGGGAGTTAATCTTCCAGATGATAGTGTTATTGACAGAGTTCTCCAATCACTGCCACCAAGCTATAAAGGCTTTGTGATGAACTATAGTATGCAAGGGATGGATAAGACAATTCCCGAGCTCTTCAGAATGCTCAAAGCTGCGGAGGTAGAAATCAAGAAGGAGCATCAAGTGTTGATGGTTAACAAAACTGCTAGTTTCAAGAAAAAGGGAAAAGGAAAGAAGGGGAACTTCAAGAATAATGGCAAGCAAGTTGCCACTCCCGGGAAGAAACCCAAGTCTGGACCTAAGCCTGAAACTGAGTCCTTCTACTGCAAAGGGATTGCTCACTGGAAGCAGAACTGCCCCAAGTATTTGGCGGATAAGAAGGATGGAAAAATGAACAAAGGTATATTTGATATACATGTTATTGATGTGTACCTTACTAATGCTTGTAGTAGTGCCTGGGTATTTGATACCGGTTCGGTTGCTCATATTTGTAACTCGAAACAAGGACTACGGATTAAATGAAGATTGGCTAAGGACGAGGTGATGATGCGCATCGGGAATGGTTCCAAGAACAATGTGATCACCGTCGGCACGCTACCTCTACATCTATCTTCAGGAAAGGAAAAATATTGGGTTGTCTCCCAACAAGCGCTTTTCTTTAAAACCTTTTAGCTAGGCATTGATAATTTTAATGATGCTCACATGAAAGATAGCAATTGAAACATGAAGAGGGCATCATGTAGCATGTGAAAAACAAGTTTAAGTCTAACATACTGCCTATGCATAGGCATTTTATAAGCAAACAAATTATCAAGACAAGCAAAAACTAGCATATGCAAGGAAGAAGAAAGAAACAATAGAAATCTCAACATAGCGAGAGCTGATTTAGTGACATGAAACTTTCTACAACCATATTTTCCTCTCTCATAACAATTACATGTAGGATCATAATCAAATTCAACAATATATCTATCATATAAAATTTTCTCTTGATGATCCACATATATGCAAAGTGACACTCTTCCAAAATAGTGGGATTAACATAAAATAAAGTCATTACTTCTCGAAGCCCACTTTTACCAAAAAATTCATAAGATTGATCAACCTCCAGAGTAGTGGGATCATTATTTCTTAAAGTTGGCACTCTTCCAAACCCACTTTCAATATTATTGCAAACATTATTATCAATATCATATTCATCATGAGGCTTAAACAAATTTTCAAGATCATAAGAAGCATTATCACCCCCAATCATGATCATTGCAATAAGTAGTGGACATAGCAAAACTAGCATCCCCAAGATTGGGGTTTTGCATATTATTAACACAATTGACATTAATAGAGTTTATAATAACATCATTGCAATCATGCTTTTCTTTCAAGGAGCTATCATGAATCACTTCATAAATTTCTTCTTTTAACACTTCATCACAATTTCCAGATTCACGAATTTCAAGCAAAACTTCATAAAGATAATCTAGTGCACTCAACTCACTAGCAATTAGTTCATCATAATTGGATCTTTTAAAAAGATTAGCAAGTGGATGAGGATCCATAAACTTTTTGCTTTCTGATTTTCAATAAACACACAATTATACCAAGTGAAGAAGCAAACAAACCAAGTAAGACATAAAGGAAAATGAAAAGAAGGCAAATAAAAAGGCAAATAATTTTGTGTTTTTCTGAAAACGTTTTAGAAGTGGGGGAGAGGAAAACAAGAGGCAAATGGCAAATAATGTAAATGCAAGAGATGAGAGTTTATGATAGGTATTTGGTAGGCTTGATGTAGAACCTCCCCGACAACGACGCTAGAAATTCTTCCTACTACTTCTTGAGCTTGCGTTAATTTTTCCCTTGAAGGGGAAAGGGTGGTGCAACAAAGTAGAGATAAGTATTTACCTCAGATAAGAACCAAGGTATCAATCCAGTAGGAGGCACAAGCAAGTCCCTAATATATGCACCTGCACAAACTAACAAACACTTGCACTCAACGCGAAAAGGGGTTGTCAATCCCTTCACGGTCACTTGCAAGAGTGAGATCTAATAGAGATAGATATAAAAGATAAGTAAAA
>NW_021214825.1:0-2413 GCF_002162155.2 Triticum dicoccoides | reverse complement strand
GCCGGGCTGGTATTGGGAGGTGCTACCTTCCGGGGGACGTAGGTTGGTGAGGAGGCAGCCCATTGTTGACCCGATCCTTGTTTGGTAGCGGTCGCGTGGGCCAGTGACGATGGTGAGGCATCCGGACACCGCGGAGGTGGTACGTCACCGTGTCAGCGAGGAGGACGAGCACGTCCGTCGCTACATGGTTGCATTGGAGGGCAGATTCGACAATACCTGGCAGGTTCTTCAGGGATCTCACTGGAGCTATGATCCTGTGATGGTTCCTTATCTTTGGGTGTCCACCGCTCGCGTCGATACCCGTCGGGCGCTACGGTTCTAGTTGTATTAGTGATAATATTCGACGATGTATGGACACCAAGAGATGATGTACTTTTGCTTATAATTACTGAATGCATGCTAATTTGAATACTATACTTTATTTTATGATTTGGTTTTGCTTATTTTATGATTTGGTTTTGCTTATTGAATGCTCATATTGGATAAGTTCTCCTTCATTCCCGTGTGCTAGACAATTTGATATAATAATGCATTCGGGAATGAAAGGAGGAGCTACGTACATCGATCATCGATAATCAACCCGTGATTAATAATAATGATCTAGTTTAATATTTGAATTATGAACGTAGGCCGGAAATGTCGTACTCATCGGACGACGAAAACCGCCCGGGGGAGTGCGACTGGTGCCACGACGACCGAGGTATCTGCGACAGGTTCATTGTGCTGGATGAAAATCGTCGCTTCAGCATTAAGCTCGAGGAGACCTTCGATGTTCATACGGTATGCAGCCGACGATAATAGTTTTTTTTCGTAATTACTCATGACTTCAACTATTTTAATCATGACAATATTTTTCATCTTTTCTAATTCGACTAGCTTATCCCATGCTTTGCAAGACGCTGTGTCTTGGAGAGGATGGGTTTTGAAGACCATGAAAGTTTCAAAGCCAAAAAAATTATCCTAAGTACCCATCATGGTGTGGATTTTCAAGTAAAGCTGTACAATGCTCAGAGTGTAACCCATTTTGGTTGCAAAAATTGGGAAGCACTTTGCAAGATGTATGGTTTTGCTGAGGGTATGCTTGTTACCATGGATCTTGGTGATCCTACAATCGAGCAAGAGATACCTACAATTTTCATCCTTGTGGATACACCTCCAATTCTTCCCCCATGTGAGCTTAACATAGTTATTAAGTAATTTATATTGTTTATTTCAAAATAGTTGACAACTTATTCTCCATTGATAGCTTATTTTCATTCTCCAAAGAATGTGCGGAAGATGGTAGACAGAACCTAATACACCGAAGGCTCCGAACTAACTTATCAGGAGAAAAATCATCTGGTCGCATTTTGTACTGATCTTGAGAATTACAATGTCTACAATCGAACTCCTCAACATTATGGTCAATACGTGCCACTAGTGCACGTGTTGAACTACGGTAACTACCATGGAGATATCCTGGTAAGATTTTTGTACTATTACAACATCCGTGCATCTTTTTGCACACTTCTAAAACTAGTACATCATATCATTGCTAACTACGAAGTTATTACTATGTTTTTCAACAGATAATCCCGAATGATTGTGTGCCTCATCTGATGTATACACACGGTAGCCTTCATGTTTTGAACATACAACCAGGTCCTCCTACGAATCTCAACTGTCCATACCGGGTTTCTAAAATAAGTGGAGACATGAGAATCAAAGAATGGAAAAAATATATGGACAGTCGTAAGGAGCTTCTTAGAAGCAACATTCAGCGAAGGGCAAAAATTGGAGACAGGATGATCGCCATTCTTCATAATGGAGAGTCAGGGTCTATATTGTTTTATGCTATTTTACCTTAAGGGTGTTTAGGTCCTACCTAATACTGATGATCATGTGTTAAGAACAATTATGTAGGGTTGGGTTCGATGACTATGAAGATGATGATCGTATGACTTATTATTAATAACGAGTAGAAGTTGTATGATGATGCATGATTAGTAGGACGAGTACTTGTTATTATATATGCTGATGTATGCGAGCATGCATGAGTTATTATATCAGCGGGTAAAATGAACATATATAGCAGCAGCGTTGGTAAACCAAGGACGAAGATATAAGAGAGGACACTTCTCTCTATTAGCTAGCTAATATAACAACCTAAAAATAACCCCCAAAACCCCTAAAGCAGCCAATTTCCAAAAAAAACATGGACTTTTGGTCCCGGTTGGTGCCACCAACCGGGACCAAAGGCCCCCTGACTGGGCTCGGCGCACAGAGCCACGTGGAGGCACATTAGTCCCGGTTCTAGTTTGAACCGGGACTAATGGGTGGAGGTATTAGTAACGGCCCATTAGTCCCGGTTCATGAACCGGGACTAAAGGCCCTCACGAACCGGGACTATTAGGTGTTTTTCTACTAGTGATAC
>NW_021214824.1:0-2413 GCF_002162155.2 Triticum dicoccoides | reverse complement strand
GCCGGGCTGGTATTGGGAGGTGCTACCTTCCGGGGGACGTAGGTTGGTGAGGAGGCAGCCCATTGTTGACCCGATCCTTGTTTGGTAGCGGTCGCGTGGGCCAGTGACGATGGTGAGGCATCCGGACACCGCGGAGGTGGTACGTCACCGTGTCAGCGAGGAGGACGAGCACGTCCGTCGCTACATGGTTGCATTGGAGGGCAGATTCGACAATACCTGGCAGGTTCTTCAGGGATCTCACTGGAGCTATGATCCTGTGATGGTTCCTTATCTTTGGGTGTCCACCGCTCGCGTCGATACCCGTCGGGCGCTACGGTTCTAGTTGTATTAGTGATAATATTCGACGATGTATGGACACCAAGAGATGATGTACTTTTGCTTATAATTACTGAATGCATGCTAATTTGAATACTATACTTTATTTTATGATTTGGTTTTGCTTATTTTATGATTTGGTTTTGCTTATTGAATGCTCATATTGGATAAGTTCTCCTTCATTCCCGTGTGCTAGACAATTTGATATAATAATGCATTCGGGAATGAAAGGAGGAGCTACGTACATCGATCATCGATAATCAACCCGTGATTAATAATAATGATCTAGTTTAATATTTGAATTATGAACGTAGGCCGGAAATGTCGTACTCATCGGACGACGAAAACCGCCCGGGGGAGTGCGACTGGTGCCACGACGACCGAGGTATCTGCGACAGGTTCATTGTGCTGGATGAAAATCGTCGCTTCAGCATTAAGCTCGAGGAGACCTTCGATGTTCATACGGTATGCAGCCGACGATAATAGTTTTTTTTCGTAATTACTCATGACTTCAACTATTTTAATCATGACAATATTTTTCATCTTTTCTAATTCGACTAGCTTATCCCATGCTTTGCAAGACGCTGTGTCTTGGAGAGGATGGGTTTTGAAGACCATGAAAGTTTCAAAGCCAAAAAAATTATCCTAAGTATCCATCATGGTGTGGATTTTCAAGTAAAGCTGTACAATGCTCAGAGTGTAACCCATTTTGGTTGCAAAAATTGGGAAGCACTTTGCAAGATGTATGGTTTTGCTGAGGGTATGCTTGTTGACATGGATCTTGGTGATCCTACAATCGAGCAAGAGATACCTACAATTTTCATCCTTGTGGATACACCTCCAATTCTTCCCCCATGTGAGCTTAACATAGTTATTAAGTAATTTATATTGTTTATTTCAAAATAGTTGACAACTTATTCTCCATTGATAGCTTATTTTCATTCTCCAAAGAATGTGCGGAAGATGGTAGACAGAACCTAATACACCGAAGGCTCCGAACTAACTTATCAGGAGAAAAATCATCTGGTCGCATTTTGTACTGATCTTGAGAATTACAATGTCTACAATCGAACTCCTCAACATTATGGTCAATACGTGCCACTAGTGCACGTGTTGAACTACGGTAACTACCATGGAGATATCCTGGTAAGATTTTTGTACTATTACAACATCCGTGCATCTTTTTGCACACTTCTAAAACTAGTACATCATATCATTGCTAACTACGAAGTTATTACTATGTTTTTCAACAGATAATCCCGAATGATTGTGTGCCTCATCTGATGTATACACACGGTAGCCTTCATGTTTTGAACATACAACCAGGTCCTCCTACGAATCTCAACTGTCCATACCGGGTTTCTAAAATAAGTGGAGACATGAGAATCAAAGAATGGAAAAAATATATGGACAGTCGTAAGGAGCTTCTTAGAAGCAACATTCAGCGAAGGGCAAAAATTGGAGACAGGATGATCGCCATTCTTCATAATGGAGAGTCAGGGTCTATATTGTTTTATGCTATTTTACCTTAAGGGTGTTTAGGTCCTACCTAATACTGATGATCATGTGTTAAGAACAATTATGTAGGGTTGGGTTCGATGACTATGAAGATGATGATCGTATGACTTATTATTAATAACGAGTAGAAGTTGTATGATGATGCATGATTAGTAGGACGAGTACTTGTTATTATATATGCTGATGTATGCGAGCATGCATGAGTTATTATATCAGCGGGTAAAATGAACATATATAGCAGCAGCGTTGGTAAACCAAGGACGAAGATATAAGAGAGGACACTTCTCTCTATTAGCTAGCTAATATAACAACCTAAAAATAACCCCCAAAACCCCTAAAGCAGCCAATTTCCAAAAAAAACATGGACTTTTGGTCCCGGTTGGTGCCACCAACCGGGACCAAAGGCCCCCTGACTGGGCTCGGCGCACAGAGCCACGTGGAGGCACATTAGTCCCGGTTCTAGTTTGAACCGGGACTAATGGGTGGAGGTATTAGTAACGGCCCATTAGTCCCGGTTCATGAACCGGGACTAAAGGCCCTCACGAACCGGGACTATTAGGTGTTTTTCTACTAGTGATAC
>NW_021214823.1:0-2339 GCF_002162155.2 Triticum dicoccoides | reverse complement strand
CATGGAAACAGGAAACGTTTGTGAATTCAAAAAATGGTCGGAATTTTTCTACAAATGTTCGCATATTTAAAAACATCACAATTTTGTAAAATAAATGTTTCATAAAATAAAAAAGTCCATGATTTTGAAAACAGCATGTGTATTATAAATTGTTAATAAAATTGAACCAAATGTTTCCTAATTCAAAAATGTGGATGAATTTTAGAAAATGTCCTGAAAATTCATAAACTGTTCATGAGTTACAAAAGAGTTTGTTGATTCATAAAATGTTTGCTAATTCAAAAAAAATCATGCATTTCAAAGACAATTGTAAAAAAATGAATCAGTTAAAAATGTTCGTCTATTCTAGAATTGCTCACCGATCCAAAAGTAAATGTTCCGAAATTTATCAAAGTATTCACAAATGATCGAAGATATGTAGTTAAGCAGTAATGTTTGTGAGTCTTTGTGACTATATACCCGTGGGAATTTTGAAGAATTAACTACCGGGGTAAATCAAAATATTATAGTATGTTTCTTTAGAACATTTCTTGAAATTCAAAATAATTCTTTGAATTGCCAAGATTTTTGACAGCCACACTGTTTTTCCAAAAATGTGAACATTGCTTCAATTTGTAAATAAATTTTAAAAAGGGTACATTTTCCTGCATTTCTGAACAAATTTTCAAAATCATGCTATGAGATGTCAACAAAATGTCATCATGGATATTGGAGATTATGATTTGTTTTTTCTGCCGTTGCAACGCACGGCCTTTTGCTAGTATTAGAAAAATATTTTTGACATATATAAAAATTGTGGAAATTAAAACCAAAAGAAACAAAGAAAACCAAAGAAATGAAAACCGAAAAAAACAAAATAAACCAAAGAAAAAGGAAAATAAAAGAAAACTAAAGAAACAAATGGAAAAACAGGAGGAGAAAATAAAGAAAAAATTCCGAAATAACCGGCTCGACTTGCTTCAAGTAGGTCGAGGCCCGTTACACCTTCTTGGAATCCCTGGTTCTCCTCCTTTTCTTCTCTTTTCTTAACTATGCACGAAATGGGCCGGGCCGACTACTGTTAGTAGCTTCGGCGAGAAAACCTATGGTCTCGCTGGATGCGTGGTATAATTGCCGCGATCTTTAAGCCTCTCTAAGTTCTGAATATTAGACATATTTTAAATTTTTGTATAATTTTCTGTTGATCACGTTTTTAAAAAATGCAGACATTTAAAATAATATAAAATAATAAAATGTGACATGAAGAATTTAATGATATCGATTTGGTATTCTGGATATTGATGTTTTTCTCTAAATACTAGGTCAAACATACAGAAGTTTGACTTTACAAAAACTAAAACATCTTATAGTTTGGAATAGCAGGACTATAATTTTACATTGCTGGCAGAGGACTAGTGATGGCCCATAGCCCTTCCTTGGTGGACCTTTTGGACCTGTCACTAGTAGGTGTTTCTCTTTTTAGTGTGATGTGACGAGGGAGCGATGCTGCCTTTATTCTTAGTTTGAATAATTATTAATTCTAACCCACACACGCGCGTGTGCACATAAACACACACAAAAATTTAACGATAAAGATATTGTCTGTGCATTTGAACGGGCCACTGTGCTGGTTATATATTAAAACTAAATAACGACCTCACTTTAGAAAAGATAGTAATGCTGGAAAACCTAAAAAAGCAAAAGAAAAAAGGGCGTCTATCACGTGTGCCCTTTTTAATCTTATGTATCTTTTTCATTATATATTATAAGTACATGACATGTTAATCAGAAAAAAGACAGACATTCTAGAAAATCAATGAAAAAAACTGACATGCTAAAAAGTCCAGAAAAGGGCAAAACACCTCACAATAATGCTACCGGGTGGAATAGGGCAGCTTGGTGTCAAGGAGGACTGGGTGTCGGGGAATAAAGGGGACCAAGCCATCGTGAGTATCATTCATCGTTCTCGCTTTTCCACATTCTTTCATAGAAATAGCTCTACAGAAATCAATAAGAAAGGGTGAGGTAATTGACAAATTCATAGAAAGGAGGCACATGCCGTCCATCGATAACTGAGCGTGGGCAAGATAGTACCACAACCACTGGAGGAGGGTCTGGGAGAAACCAAGATGCATATATAGATTTCTACTGATCCGAATGATCCAGGAAACCAAGAGGCAGCTGCAGTTGGCAGAGCAGGGGTTGAGACGATACGGAGGAGCATTGAGCAGACATCTTCGATAGATGTTGTACACAGAAACACACGTGTATTTTGTCGATCATGTGTTGTGTTGGAATGTCCACAACCTAGGTGATCCCTTCAAACACGCTCCCTAGTTAGTGCACCTATCTCTCAGATC
>NW_021214822.1:0-1068 GCF_002162155.2 Triticum dicoccoides | reverse complement strand
TTTTCTCTAACACCTTAAAGGGACCATCAGCACGTGGCATTAGCTTTGATTTGCGCAAATCAGGAAATCTATCCTTACGCAAATGTAACCAAACAAGATCTCCAGGTGCAAACACAACATGTTTTCTACCCTTATCTCCAGCAAGTTTATATTTAGCATTCATACGCTCAATGTTTTCCTTAGTTAACTCATGCATTTTTAAAATCAATTCAGCACGTTGTTTAGCATCAAAATTAACCTTCTCCGAAGATGGAAGAGGCAACAAATCAATAGGTGCACGAGGTAGGAAACCATACACAACTTCAAAAGGGCACATCTTAGTAGTAGAATGCAATGAACGATTATAAGCAAATTCAATATGAGGCAAGCATTCCTCCCACATTTTCTTATTATTCTTCAAAACAGCCCTAAGCATAGTAGACAACATTCTATTGACTACTTCAGTTTGTCCATCAGTTTGGGGGTGACAGGTAGTACTAAAAAGCAGCTTAGTCCCCAACTTAGCCCATAAACATCTCCAAAAGTGGCTAAGAAATTTAGTATCACGATCTGAAACAATAGTATTTGGCACACCATGCAAACGAATAATTTCACGAAAGAACAAATCAGCAACATTAACAGCATCATCGCTTTTATGACATGGTATAAAGTGTGCCATTTTCGAGAATCTACCCACGACAACAAATATGCTATCCCTCCCCTTCTTTGTTCGAGGTAAACCTAAAACAAAGTCCATAGATATATCCTCCCAAGGAACACTAGGTACAGGCAAAGGCATATATAAACCATGAGGATTGAGTCGTGACTTAGCTTTTTGACATGTAGTGCATCGAGCAATAAAACGCTCAACATCCCGTCTCATCTTTGGCCAAAAGAAATGTGTAGCAAGTACGTCCTCCGTCTTCTTCACGCCAAAATGTCCCATTAATCCTCCTCCATGCGCCTCCTGCAACAACAAAAGACGAACGGAGCTAGCTGGAATGCATAGCTTGTTAGCACGAAACACAAATCCATCGTTAACGACAAACTTGTTCCACATTCTTCCTTCTTTACAATTCTGCATTACAT
>NW_021214821.1:0-1227 GCF_002162155.2 Triticum dicoccoides | reverse complement strand
CAGGGTCATGCCCGGCCTCGGCCAAACAATACGCCGCAACCCGACCTAGGCTTAATAGAGAGGCCAGCACGCCGGACTAAACCTATGCCCCCAGGGGTCATGGGCCATCTCCCCGGGAACTCCTGCACGTTGCGTGGGCGGCCGGTGAGCAGACCTAGCTACCTCCCTAAAAAGGCAGGAGCTTACCAGTCCAACCCGGCGCGCGCCGCTCCGTCGCTGACGTCTATTAAGCTTCGGCTGATGTACACGACGCAGAACGCCCATACTATGCCCACGTGATGGTTAGTGCTATCAGGCCAGAGGCCCCTCGGATCAAATATCCAAATCGTAGTGGATTAGGAACGCGCGGTAACAAGCAGAGCCTCACGAAAGAGGTGACCCCGTTGCCCCGTCTCGAGGACTTGCGGCAAGGGCTAAGAATGCCCGGCCACGCCTCGTAATTATCTCACGGACACCTTCCAGGTCAACCCGTCTCCACATCACTTTCCAAGTAACAGTTGTAAAGTTCAAGTATCCGTGTGTCCAAACATCAAGAGGAAAACCCAAGGAATCACCCTCGGTGGTTTCCACTCAATGTAATCATCAAGGTGAACGTAGAGGAATCACCCTCGAGGTTCACACTTGAGGGGTTGCACGACAGAGTCGTATCGGAAGTGGTTAAAGAGGAAATCACCCTCGATGACCACGACCGAATAGCTACACTACAGGGTAACATCAGAAGTGTTGTAGAGGTCTCACCCTCGGCACTCGATAGTAACCCAGCAGTGTCGAGCAACTAAGGGGAAAGTGATGTGCGGTGCCGGGGCCTGGTCTTCAATCCCGTTGATTGGGTCTTCAATGATGAAGCAGGGGCAACAAGGACAAGGTGGGGGTCACTGATGGATCACTAACCAACCTATACTAAGCAATTTAGGGTAAGCCGGTAAGGTAACAATAAGCAGGTTACAAAAAGAGGCTATGCATCAGAATAGGTGCAAACAATAACAGTAGCAAAATCTAATGCAAGCATGAGAGAATGGAATGGGCGATATCGGGATGATCAAAGGGGGGGGGGCTTGCCTGGTTGATCTGGCAAGGAGGGGTCGTTGTCAACGACGTAGTCGATCACCGGGGCATCAGCGGCCTCGGGGCCTACCGGAGAGAAGAGGGGGAAGAAACAGTAAATACATAGCAAACAGAGGTAACACCAAGCATGACATGACGATACGTAGCGCTAAGCGTGCTCTA
>NW_021214820.1:0-1670 GCF_002162155.2 Triticum dicoccoides | reverse complement strand
CTGACAGCTCGGACCCACCAACTATATCTTCGCACGCAAGGAAGTGCCTCCTTATTACGCACAAAAGAATGAATACTCCCCCTGTTAGCTGGGACCCAGTATAGTGGCAGGCTGACTTGTGGGCCTACTAAGTTGACGGGGACGGAGGGCTTTGTCAACTTAGTCAATATGAACGATTCTAGCTCCAATGACTGTACGATGTCCATCCAACGGCCGTAGTGCTCCTTCAACCTCTGGTCTTCTTGCTCCAGCCGCCCAAACCAGCGCCGGTCGTGCCTCGTGCTCCTGCCTCCCGTGGCCGGCTGCGATGCGGCGGAGGCCTCACCGCCCCCTACTACTCCCACCGCTGGCCAGGCCATCCCTCTACTCACCCACACCCCATGTTATTCTGTGGCGACGGCAGCCTCACACCGCAGCCAAACCAGTGAACCCTCGTACTTCTCTCCACGCGGGCTTCCACTGCTGTGTCTTCCCTGGCTCCGCGTCGTCCCCTTCCTAGGCCTCGCCGTCGTCTAGACCACCACCCTGGTACTCTCGGCGCGGCGTGGTCAATGTGGTCAACGACCGACTTCCATCAGAAGAGTACTGTACATGGAGAGGCTGACAGCTGGGTCCAAGCGGCCGCAAGGAAGTGCCTCCTTATTACGCGCAAAATAATTATTCCTCCACCTTATAGCAGGGACCCACCAGACGGGCCACCTTGTTTCGCGAAAAAAATGTTTCCCCCCTGACTGCTTGGACCCACCGGACGAGCCAGCATATTTTGCAAAAAAACATTCCCCCCGCTGTCAGCTCGGACCCACCGGAATTGCCTCCTTATTACGCACAAAAAAATGAATACTTCCCCTGCTAGCCGGGACCCACCATTGTGGGAGGCTGACTTGTGGGCCTACTAAGTTGACTGGGACGGGGGCCTTTGTCAACTTTAGTCAATATGAACGATTCTAGCTCCACTGACCGTACAATGTCCATCCAACGGCCGTAGTGCTTCTTCAACCTCTGGTCTTCTTGCTCCAGCCGCCCAAAGCAGCACCGGTCCTGCCGCATGCTCCTGCCTCCCGTGGCTGGCTGTGCTGCCGCGGAGGCCTCACCGCCCCCTACTATTCCCACTGCTGGCCAGGCCCTGCGGCGACGGCAGCCTCACACCATAGCCGAACCAGTGAACCCTCGTACTCCTCTCCTCGCGCGCGGGGGCTTCCACTGCCGCGTCTTCCCCGGCTCCCCGTCGTCCCCTTCCTAGGCCTCGCCATCGTCCACCGCCCTGGTGCTCTCGGTGCGGCGTGGTCAACGTGGTCAAGGAACGACTTCCATCGGATGTGGATTGTACGTGGAGAGGCTGACAGCTGGGTCCATGGCGGCAGCAGGGAAGTGCCTCCTTATTACGCGGAAGATAATGATTCCTCCACCTGACAGCAGGGACCCACCGGACGGGCCACCGTATTTCGCGAAAAAACGTTTCCCCCCTGACTGCTGGGACCCACCAGCTACACCTTCGCACGCAAGGAAGTGCGTCCGGGCAAAAAAAAATGATTCGCCCCCCTGACTGCTGGGACCCACCAGCTACATCTTCGCACGCAAGGAAGTGCGTTCGGGCAAAAAAAATGAAAACCAAAATGATTCACCCCCCTAATTGCTGGGACCCACCGCCCCCCGACTGCTGGGACCCACCA
>NW_021214819.1:0-738 GCF_002162155.2 Triticum dicoccoides | reverse complement strand
AGTGAGGGGGAGAGGAAGCAGAGGAGGGGGGGAGAGTTCGGGAGAGTGAGGGAGTTCTAGGGGGGTGGCGTGGCACGCATGGAGGCGTCCGGGGTGTCGAGGTGGAGCGGCAAGCAGGAGGTGGCCGGGGCGTGCGCCGGCGTGCGTCGGCCACGTGCCTGTGCCTACTGGCGCGAGGAGGAAGGCGACAGGGGGGGGGAAGTGGAGATGGGCTGGGCCGTACTGGGCCAGGTAAGTGGCGCCAGGTAACTTCCTTCTCTCTCTTTCTATTTCTGTTTTTATTTATCTATTTTGTTCCGTGTTGTTTTAGTTTAGTAATATACTAAACCATTTTATAAAATCCTGAAAATAGTTATGTGGCTAGAGTTAAAATATACCAAACCACATAAAATGTTCCAGTAATTATTGGACATATATTATTTATATATCAAATATATATCCAATGCAAATAGCTATTTATTTAATTCAAAGGCCCAAAATAATTAACTCTGAGATACCAAAAATATTGTTTTGAGTTTTACCTCTTTGCAATATTTTCAGAGACTAAGAGGAACATTTTCTTGGACTTCTTTGAGGAGATTTTAATGTTGATCATTTTTAGAAGGTTTCTGAGGCTTTGAAAATTCCTCAATTCAAATTTCATTTGAATTAAAACATGATGCTCACATGAGGTCTAGCCTAGTGCATAACAGGACCAGGGATGTGACAACTCACCCCCACTAAACAAAAATCTCGTCC
>NW_021214818.1:0-1019 GCF_002162155.2 Triticum dicoccoides | reverse complement strand
TGTGAAACGATTCCACATTTCCTTAAGTGTGTACCAAATTCGTGACTTAAGTATTCTCCTCCACGATCTGATCGTAAGAATTTTATCTTTCGGTCACGTTGATTCTCTACCTCATTCTGAAATTCTTTGAACTTTTCAAAGGTCTCAGACTTGTGTTTCATTAAGTAGACATACCCATATCTACTCAAGTCATCAGTGAGAGTGAGAACATAACGATATCCTCCGCGAGCCTCAACGCTCATTGGACCGCACACATCGGTATGTATGATTTCCAACAAGTTGGTTGCTCGCTCCATTGTTCCGGAGAACGGAGTCTTGGTCATTTTGCCCAAGAGGCATGGTTCGCACGTGTCAAATGATTCATAATCAAGAGACTCTAAAAGTCCATCGGCATGGAGCTTCTTCATGCGCTTGACACCAATGTGACCAAGGCGGCAATGCCACAAGTATGTGGGACTATCGTTATCAACTTTAAATCTTTTGGCATCTACACTATGAACGTGTGTAATATTACGCTCGATATTCATTAAGAATAAACCATTGACCATCGGAGCATGACCATGAAACATATCTCTCATATAAATCGAACAACCATTATTCTCGGACTTAAATGAGTAGCCATCTCGTATTAAACGAGATCCGGATACAATGTTCATGCTCAAACTTGGCACTAAATAACAATTATTAAGGTTCAAAACTAATCCCGTAGGTAAATGTAGAGGCAGCGTGCCGACGGCGATCACATCGACTCTGGAACCATTCCCGACGCGCATCGTCACCTCGTCCTTCGCCAGTCTCCGTTTATTCCGCAGCTCCTGCTGTGAGTTACAAATATGAGCAACGGCACCGGTATCAAATACCCAGGAGTTACTACGAGTACTGGTAAGGTACACATCAATCACATGTATATCAAATATACCTTTGGTGTTGCCGGCCTTCTTATCCGCTAAGTATTTGGGGCAGTTCCGCTTCCAGTGACCCTTCCCCTTGCAATAAAAGCACTCAGTCTCAGGCTTGGG
>NW_021214817.1:0-919 GCF_002162155.2 Triticum dicoccoides | reverse complement strand
CTTTAGAAAAACCATTAAGGAATGCAGTTTTGACATCCATTTGCCAGATTTCATAAAATGTGGCAACTGCTAACATGATTCGGACAGACTTAAGCATCCCTACAGTTGAGAAAATCTCATTGTAGTCAACACCTTGAACTTGTCGAAAACCTTTTTGCGACAAGTCGAGCTTTGTAGATAGTAACACTACTATCAGCATCTGTCTTCCTCTTGAAGATCCATTTATACAATATGGCTTGCTGATCATCGGGCAACTCCACCAAAGTCCACACTTTGTTCTCATACATGGATCCCATCTCAGATTTGATGGCCTCAAGCCATTTTGCGGAATCTGGGCTCATCATCGCTTCCTCATAGTTCGTAGGTTCATCATGGTCTAGTAACATGACTTCCAGAATAGGATTACCGTACCACTCTGGTGCGGACTGTACTTTGGAAGACCTACGAGGTTTTGTAGTAACTTGATCTGAAGTTTCATGATCATCATCATTAGCTTCCTCACTAATTGGTGTAGGAATCACTGGAACTGATTTCTGTGATAAACTACTTTCCAATTCGGGAGAAGGTACAAAGTACCTTATCAAGCTCTACTTTCCTCCCACTCACTTCTTTCGAGAAAAACTCCTTCTCTAGAAAGGATCCATTCTTAGCAACGAATGTTTTGCCTTCGGATCTGTGATAGAAGGTGTACCCAACAGTTTCCTTTGGGTATTCTATGAAGACACACTTCTCCGATTTGGGTTCGAGCTTATCAGGTTGAAAACCTTTTTCATATAAGCATCGCAACTCCAAACTTTAAGAAACGACAACTTAGGTTTATTGCTAAACCATAGTTCATATGGTGTCGTCTCAACGAATTTAGATGGTGCCATATTTAAAGTGAATGCAGCTATCTCTAATGCATAACCCCAAAACGATA
>NW_021214816.1:0-1265 GCF_002162155.2 Triticum dicoccoides | reverse complement strand
ATCTTGCGGATTCCACTATTAAAAAGCCTATGGGAAGAATTAATGATGTTCTTATTGTTGCAAATAGGAATTATGTGCCCGTAGATTTTATCGTTCTTGATATAGATTGCAATCCTTCATGTCCTATTATTCTTGGTAGACCTTTCCTTAGAACGATTGGTGCGATTATTGATATGAAGGAAGGGAATATTAGATTCCAATTTCCCTTGAGAAAGGGTATGGAACACTTCCCTAGAATGAAAATAAAATTATCATATGAATCTATCACGAGAGCCACTTATGGATTGCCTGCCAAAGATGGCAAAACCTAGATCTATCCTTGCTTTTATGCCTAGCTAGGGGCGTTAAACGATAGCGCTTGTTGGGAGGCAACCCAATTTTATTTCTTGTTATTTGTTTTTGTTCCTGTTTATTTTTAAATTTTGTTTCTACTTTCTGTTTATATGTGTTTTTATCTTTTAATTAGTGTTTGTTCCAAGTAGAACCTATAGGATAAGCTATGATGATAGTTGATTTGATTCTGCTGAAAAACAGAAACTTTGCGCTCACGAGAAACAATTAAGTAAATCACAGAAAAGTGCTTTTGCATTGATTCTTTTTGATTCTGATCAATAAACAAATTGTCCAGTACGTCCTATTTTGGTAGAATTTTTACAGTTCCATAAGTTTGTGTTAGTTACAGATTGCTACAGACTGTTCTGTTTTTGACAGATTCTGTTTTTCGTGTGTTGTTTGCTTATTTCAATGCATCTATGGCTAATAAATTAGTTTATAAACCATAAGGAAGTTGGAATACAGTAGGTTTAACACCAATATAAATAAATAATGAGTTTATTACAGTACCTTAAAGTAGTCTTTTGTTTTCTTTCACTAACGGAGCTCACGAGATTTCTATTGAGCTTTGTGTTGTGAGGTTTTCAAGTTTTGGGTGAATTATTTTGTTGGATTATGGAACAAAGAGTGGAAAGAGCCTAAGCTTGAGGATGCCCATGGAACCCCCAAGATAATCCAAGGACACCAAAAAGTCAAAGCTTGGGGATGCCCCCGGAAGGCATCCCCTCTTTCGTCTACTTCCATCGGTTATTCACTTGGAGCTATATTTTTATTCACCACATGTTATGTATTTTGCTTGGAGCGTCTTGTATTATTTGCATCTTTGCTTGTTAGTTTAGCACAATCATCCTTGCTGTACACACCTTTTGAGAGAGCCATACATGATTTGGAATTTGCTATAATGCTCATAGCGCTTCACTTATATCTTTTGA
>NW_021214815.1:0-1836 GCF_002162155.2 Triticum dicoccoides | reverse complement strand
GAAATTACCGATGCGGTAAGTAATTTACTGTTTGTGTACAATCGTTTCGTACACATAATTCATGTGTACTCAGTAATATTTAATGGCATGTAACAGGAACTCGCCGAAAAGCATGGTCATATGAAGTTAGTATGCTCACAGACAAGGTTCGGAAAAACCATGAAACTGTTGTCACAAGACCACAAAAAGTACATCATATCAGAAACCAGTCTTGGCGGTCTAACCCAGATGCATGAAGTGACTCTACGGCACATAATGTTGGTTAGACTAGCCAAGAGCATAGATATGGACACGCAATCCGTTACCATCAGTAAAACGCCAATTCCTATAACAAAAGAGGACGTGCAAGGTATATTTGGCATTCCGATAGAAGGGGAGGATATAGAGCCACATCTGGAAATGCAAACCGACACAGAATTATTTACCGCCTATGCAAACAATGGGCAAATTTTGATTTCTGACCTTGAAACGGCGATCCGAGCTTCCAAAGCCCCAGACGGCGATTTCCTGAGGCGGTTCGTTCTGTACGCAATTGGTACTGTTCTAGCACCAAGAGCACAACATTATGTGGACTCGAAATTTCTCAACCTTGTTACAGATCCTGAAAACCTTCGGAAATTTAACTGGGGATGTTTCACACTTAACCACTTCTTCAAGTCTGTTCACAAGTTTAGAAATCGAGATCACGTAAATCTACAAGGAAATCTAATTCTGCTCCAGGTTAGTGATGGATCACTACTTAATGTCCTTTAATTATTGTTCCGTTGCATATCTGTATGGTGATGAACTAATTTATTGTGTAGTATTGGTACTGGGAGCACGTGCGTAGTGGCCGATTAATGTATGCTTCTAGACCCCCTCCATTGATCGCACGATGGGACGAAATGATGGCTACTTTAAGAAGCGATGCTTACGAGAAAGGAGGTCTTCATAACGGGCTGGTACCTATCTACAATTGAACTTTCTATATCTGATTTTTTATTAGGTACTAATGGTTCATTATATTTTAAAAAAATAGGTTGTCATGGAAATTTGTGCTCCTCAATGACCGTCCGAGAATTCTATTAATTTTTTGTACATCATCTGGTCCTGCAATCAAGAACATTCCTTCTGGCAGCTTCCACGCAGACCCGGGTAAGAAGTAGTACAGTTCTGCTCCCAGTTTGCAACCAAAAGTATCTCTCATTTCACTCATAATGAGATCGTAGGTCACTTTGGCGGTTTCAAAAATTCTGACTTCTGCCGGGTGTTCATCAAAGTATGCTCTCGGGACATGTGACATCTCATCATCCCTACTAACAAAAAATTCCATGACCAGCACCTAGTATCTCACATCAGAGTTAATACATTCAATGAGTAAAGGAGCAAACATAATATTTTATGTGCATAGCAACATTGCGGCGTTGTTACCTGCTTTTGTGGAATGTATCCTTCATGTCGAGTGACTGGGGATTGTGCCATCTCAAACCTTCTCACCTTGTTATGCGGAATGTATCCTTCATGTGGTGTGACTGGGGACTCTGCCATCACAGGTTTCTTATCCTGCGTATGAAACGTCGATAGTGGGTTTACACACAAGTTTTGAAAGGTCATACCATATCTTGGGTATGCATCGTTGCGAGGTACTTACAAGGGGAGAATTGATGATGTGTTGTTGGGGTGGACTGATGTGGCATTGAACGGGTGACTCTATCGCAATGTCTCGAGTGAATGGCGACTGTGCCGTCTCATGATGCTTAGCCTACATACAATCGCTGATATAAGGTTGCCACAAATTGAAGATGTTTGTATCATAGAATACGTAGGTCCTTAATATATAGAATCGGTGCGAGATAC
>NW_021214814.1:0-1657 GCF_002162155.2 Triticum dicoccoides | reverse complement strand
GGCAGGAGCCATAGGAGTTGTCTTTATTTATTGTATGACCTGCGTGTCATTGAAGAACGCCATGTAAACTACTTTACTTTATTGCTAAACGCGTTAGTCATAGAAGTAGAAGTAGTCGTTGGCGTGACAACTTCATGAAGACACGATGATGGAGATCATGATGATGGAGATCATGGTGTCGTGCCGGTGATGATGATGATCATGGAGCCCCGAAGATGAAGATCAAAAGGAGCAAAATGATATTGGCCATATCATGTCACTATTTGATTGCATGTGATGTTTATCATGTTTATGCATCTTGTTTGCTTAGGACGACGGTAGTAAATAAGATGATCCCTTACAAAATTTCAAGAAGTGTTCTCCCCTAACTGTGCACCGTTGCTACAGTTCGTCGCTTCTAAGCACCACGTGATGATCGGGTGTGATGGATTCTTACGTTCACATACAATAGGTGTAAGACAGTTTTACACAGCGAAAACACTTAGGGTTAACTTGACGAGCCTAGCATGTGCAGACATGGCCTCGGAACACGGAGACCGAAAGGTCGAGCATGAGTCGTATAGTAGATACGATCAACATGAAGATGTTCACCGATGATGACTAGTCCGTCTCACATGATGATCGGACACGGCCTAGTTGACTCGGATCATGTAATCACTTAGATGACTAGAGGGATGTCTATCTGAGTGGGAGTTCATAAGATGAACTTAATTATCTTGAACATAGTCAAAAGACCTTTTTGCAAATTATGTCGTAAGCTCGCGCTTTAGTTCCACTGTTTAGATATGTTCCTAGAGAAAATATAGTTGAAAGTTGATAGTAGCGATTATGCGATCAGTAGAAAGCTTATGTCCTTAATGCACCGCTCAGTGTGCTGAACCCCAACGTCGTTTGTCGATGTTGCGAACATCGGACATACACGTTTTGATAACTACGTGATAGTTCAATTAAATGGTTTAAGTAGAGGCACCAAAGACGTTTTCGAAACGTCGCGGAACATATGAGATGTTTCGAGGGCTGAAATTGGGATTTCAGGCTCGTGCCCACGTCAAGAGGTATAAGACCTTCGACAATTTTCTTAGCCTGCAAACTAAGGGAGAAAAGCTCAATCGTTGAGCTTGTGCTCAGATTGTCTGAGCACAACAATCACTTGAATCGAGTGGGAGTTGATCCTCCAGATGAGATAGTGATGTTTCCCCAAAGTCATTGCCACCAAGCTGCTAGAGCTTCGTGATTAACTATAACATATGAGGGATAGATATGATGATCCTTGAAATATTCATGATGTTTGACACCGCGAAAGTAGAAATCAAGAAGGAACATCAATTGTTGATGGTTGGTGAAACCACTAGTTTCAAGAAGGGCAAGGGAACAAAGGGATACTTCATGAAACGGCAATTCAGCTGCTGCTCTAGTGAAGAAACCCAAGGTTGAACCCAAACCCGAGACTAAGTGCTTCTGTAATAAGGGGAACAACCACTGGAGCAGCATTACCCTAGATACTTGGTAGATGAGAAGGCTGGCAAGGTCGATAGAAGTATATTGGATATACATTATGTTAATGTGTACTTTACTAGTACTCCTAGTAGCACCAGGGTATTGGATGCCGGTTCGGTTGCTAAGTGTTAGTAACTCGAAATAAAAGCTACGGAATAAA
>NW_021214813.1:0-1100 GCF_002162155.2 Triticum dicoccoides | reverse complement strand
TGTGGCGGCGCGGCGTGGGCGGCGGAGAGGAGAGGAGAGGTGTTGGTTTGATGTGTTTAGAGGGGGGGGTGCTTGGGTATTTATATTGGGGAGGGGAGGGTTTTGCTTGGGGTAGGGGACAAGAAATAGACTAGGATTAGGAAACAAAAGGAAAAGATCTAGAAATAGATACGGAAGTAGATGAATCCTACTAGGAATCCACAAAGGATGGCGGCTCCCTGGCGCCTTGCGCCTGGTGCGGCTCCTCCCTGGGCGTGGCGCGCGATGGTCTCTGGCCTGGCTGGCTCGGTGGCTAGTGGCTTGGGCCTTTGGCCCAAGGCGCTGCGGATTTTTTTTTAAACGGTCTCGCGCGCAGAAAAATAAATAAAAGAAAATCTAAACGAACTCCAAAATTAATAAAGTAAATTTTCCCCGACTCCTAAAAATGAGCCGAACAAAATGAACTTTTCTCCGGACCTAAAAAGCAAATTTTGAAAACGCACAATTTTCCCTATCCGAATAAAATGCAAATAAAACTCCGGCAAACAAAAGTTGATCTATTTATTAAATCTTCATTTTCCTAAATTTGGGAAAGTCATATTATTCCCTCTCTTATATTTTTGATAACGGAAAATAATTGAAGATGAAATAATTAAATCAAATGATCCTCTTTTCAATTCGAGAAAACTCTCAAATATGAAAATAACGAAATCTCCAACTCTCTCCAAGGGTCCTTGAGTTGCGTGAAATTTCTAGGATCGACCAAAATGCAAGAAAATAAATTATGCATGATGATCTATTCCAAATTGAAAATAAATTCAAAGGGGCTTTGAATTTAATTCTTTGAAACTCCCAACTCATATTTCATATAATTTGAAGAAGTCATTTTATCTTCTCTCGTGAAAATCATTGAGTCGCATAAAGTTTCAGAATTGGGATATTTCCAAATGAAATTCAAATATTCTCAACACCCCTTGTCATTTAAATAAATGGAAGAAGTCATGTCATCTTCTCTCCGGGGTTTTGTGATGAAAAGAATTTGAATTCACGAAGATCAGAAAACCAATATGAAAGTTTGGGAAAGTCCTTTTATTCCCTCTCATTTAACTTTCAAAAAGTTT
>NW_021214812.1:0-2411 GCF_002162155.2 Triticum dicoccoides | reverse complement strand
GTCTTGCTCTGAGAAATCCTGCCAACATGACATGGAGGGAAGAAGGAGACTCTAGAAGGGTCGATCTTCTCGAAGATCGAACAACTCACGGACTGAGACATAGGACCATCTCTCGGGTTGAGACACGAGATACACATCAAGAGGGGTGGAAGAAACGGATGACGAAGGTTCACTAGGTAGACAACAATTTCACGCTTAAGAAGGTGGTAATCGATTGTCAACGTAGCGAGGAGTTGAGTTGCCATGAAACCACAACGAGGCACCTTAGGGAAGGTGACTCGTAGAAATATCCCCTTAAGTGGCAAAAAGAATTACTTTTGATTCAGAGATCATTGAAACTCTTTAAACCAGCCTAAGGCAATTCTCGAGCGATCGTTTGGAGGGGGTCGGTAGAATGGCATACTCGGACTTGGATGATGTGGATTACCTTGTTGAAGACAACGTAATGGATGAATTTGCTTATCACCGGAAATGAAAGAGACCCATGGTAGAATGGCACATTGGCGGTGCAAGCTGGGAACAAAATGCAAATGCTGGGAATGATTCTGGTAACTGGGGAAGAGCCCAACAATAGGGAGTGAATTCACTGTTTGAAGAGGTCATAGCATTGCTGAGGGAACTGAGAGCAAACCCAGCTAGTGCCGATGATAACACGTAGCGCTTGTGCGTGCTCTCAAGAACTTGAGCATTTCCACAATCATCAAGATTCTACAAATATCCGTGTCAAGGATCCTGGCAACACAACTTGCTACCATGATGAATGATGATGGATGATGCAGATGCGAAGGAAGATAACACCTTCTCAGATTACACCTTAGCGAAGCCAAGGAACAAAATCTGGATGATCGACCGAGAGGCATTTAGCACTCCGCTTCTAATGTTCTCCTTGATGTGCTAGTGTAACCCATTCATAGAAATGGTCTGGTATCTAGGACATCAAGTAAAAGGTCGGACTTCGGGATCTCAAAATCCATAGGGGCAACTAGGGAGTAAATCCTACGAAATCCCTATGGGGAGGTGGCCAACTTCATCAATCAAGATATTATAATAACAGGTTTTCCGGCTGGGTGTGTTGGCCACGACATCCACTTTACCGGTTATCGCGCGACCAATATTTTAATTCTTGGGAAATATTCCAACCATCATATCTGCCTGAGATTCAGATCTGGTTGGTGTCAGGATATTCCAGACTCATCGAGTCTAGGAAGAAAAACGGAAGTTTGCAACACAATTCGACGAGATAATGTTGCGGGATTCTCGGGGAGTGAGCTACGATAGTAAGCTCCAAAACATGAGCTGGTTTTGCTACAAACATGTGAACACGTTGTCCCAGACAAGCATGCCCACAGGGTAGTCTTACAATAAAACACTACCGAGTTCTGGTTGGGAGCCATCATCGAGGATATCGAAGTCTTTACGCAAGTCCATGGATTAGATCCCAAGCATAGACTTCTTTTCCTTGAACAAGTCAATCAGTGGCTTGGTGTGCTAGGATATACATATGGAATGAAGATGATCAGTCTAACAGTCCACAGAATTCTTCGCACGTGCATGACCGACTTGGGATGACTCCAAAGGAGCAAAAACAAACTTTCTCAAATTCACGACGGCAACTTACATCAAAATGCACGTGAATCAAAGGAAGTCACTCCTTCCATCAAACAAGTACTTCATGAGCTAGCATGAAGAAAATGCTTTCAAAAGTTTCCAACACTAACTTAATGTTCAACAACATCATGGAGGAGATAAGAATGTTGTCAATGGGCTCAACAACAACTCATCGGAATTTCCATATCACTGGACTTCCACCATCGTGTGAACACGGTGATAGCATTGGTCAGACCCATAAGATATAATGGTGTATGCTCGAGGGATCAACCACGAGTAAGACAACATTACGAACATCGTTGGTTCTGACTTGATTTGACGATAGCCCACACTCAAATCAAAGGATTGATAAGACAATAGGTGCAGCAACTGATCACAGGGACCAATCGATGAAGATATCATCTTTCTTCAACACACACTACACAAGAATATCCCTTTGGAACGAACTAAGTCAGGCAAGCTTTTATCTTCCAACCCTCCAAGTTGTCGTTTAGCTTAACCAACTAGCTCAGGGATATCTAACACCGACTCTTGGGGAGAAGGTGGTTCACAAGAAACCAACTTGATCACGAGCTCAACATAGCGGTCAGGTGAGAACCTGGCAATACTTCCGAGAAGATCTTCGGAAATCACGAACCACCGATATGTTACTAAGCTCGAGAACAATCTCGCTTTTGAGGGCAAGACGATATGATCAAATGGGTGAGGACTTGACAAGGTCCTAACTCATCAATCGAAAGGTGCACCAAAACAAGGACTAGGTAGCACGATCAGTCTTAGAAGGATGATTCAAAAACCAACAC
>NW_021214811.1:0-861 GCF_002162155.2 Triticum dicoccoides | reverse complement strand
TTTCATGGTCTTATAGCTCAAAATAATCAGTAAATGCATGAAAAATAACAAATGAAGTCAGAAAGGTTTGTAAATTGATGATTTGGCTTTAAATGGTGCATTATGAACACAGAAAAACAATGGAGTTCAAATAAGTGTAACAGACGAGTTTCCATATGAAACTCTGATACTTCGAAAGAGATTGTCCGTTTTGTACACGAAGTGCATCCAGTTTTTGCCGTAACCCTCTCTACTTTCTCGCACATGCTATGTGGGTGAAATGATGATACCATGCCAACTTGGAACCTTTTCAGAGTTCATTTCAAATGCTTTTCAATTTCATGGTCTTATAGCTCAAAATAATCAGTAAATGCATGAAAAAATAACAAATAAAGTTAGAAAGGGTTGTAAATTTATGATGTGGCTTTGAATGGTGCATTTTGAACACAGAAAAACAAGGGAATTCAAATAAGTTAAAAAAATGAAATCCCTTTGTAACAGACGAGTTTCCATATGAAACCTTGATACTTCGAAAGAAATTGTCCATTTTGTACACGAAGTGCATCCAGTTTTTGCCGTAACCCTCTCTACTTTCTCGCACATGCTATGTGGGTGAAATGATGATACCATGCCTACTTGGAACCTTTTCAGAGTTAATTTCAAATGCTTTTCAATTTCATGGTCTTATAGCTCAAAATAATCAGTAAATGCATGAAAAATAATAAATGAAGTCAGAAAGGGTTGTAAATTGATGATTTGGCTTTCAATGGTGCATTATGAACACAGAAAAACAATGGAGTTCAAATAAGTGTAACAGACGAGTTTCCGTATGAAACTCTGATACTTCGAAAGAGATTGTCCGTTTTGTACTCGAAGTGCATC
>NW_021214810.1:0-1052 GCF_002162155.2 Triticum dicoccoides | reverse complement strand
AGCACGGCACCGTGCTCCTAGCATCCTCAGGAGCTCGGCGAGCCCCTTAACCATCCCTCCCGTCCTCTGTGGCCTCGCCCCGCTCGAACCCGAAGCTCCGGCCGCCGCCTCGCTCGCCGCCGACACCGATTCCGGCCGCCCCGAGCGCAACTGACTCCACCAAGAGCTTCGGCTCGTCCCCAGCTCCTCCTAGATGCCCTCCGCGGCCCATTTGGTCGCCGGAGTGGCCAAAACCACTCTCGCCGCCGCGTCGGGCTCGCCGGCGGCTAAACGCCGGCAGCCGACTTTGACTTTGACCACGGGTGGGCCCCGGTTGACCCTCCTGAGTCAATGACAGGTGGGGCCCAGCCCTGTTAACTATTAGGATTAGTTTAATTAATTTTAGTTAAGCTAATCACACTGACATGTGGGTCCCAGTGTCAGGTTTGACCTGGACCCGGTCTGTTGACCTGCTGAGGTCAGCATGACGCAATGATGACGCAGATAATCATTTTCTAAAATAATTCAGAAAATCCAGAAAATTATATAAACTTCTAAAAATCATAGAAAATTAACCGTAACTCCAAATTAAATAATTTATATATGAAAAGTTATCAGAAAAATTCAAGGAATCCATCTGTACCATTTTCATGCATGTTAGAACAACTTATAGCTGCTGTTTAGCACAAATCATATAAAGGGCATTTAAATAATCACATATGGAGTTTAAATTTGAATCTTGTATTCAAACCAACCCCATTTAACTTGTTGCTAGATGCATTAGCCCAAAACACATTCATTTTGCCATGTCATGATCATGCATCATATTGTGCATTGCATTGATTGTGTTTCTTTCTGTGTTGCCGGTATTTGTCCCCTCTCGATAGACGTGATACCGATGATGTGATCGTTGACACTGATGAAGACTCAATGTTATCTTCAAAAGTGCCAGGCAAGCAAAACCCCCTTGTTCATTCCGATACAATCCTACTCTCTCGCTCCTGCTCTCTTTTACTGCATTAGGACAACACCGATTCATCTGTTACTTGCTGCGGTAGCTGAACCCCTTTGTC
>NW_021214809.1:0-1055 GCF_002162155.2 Triticum dicoccoides | reverse complement strand
ATGATTCAGGAAGCAGAAGAACAAGTTCGCATCGTTCGTGAAAAGTTGAAAACAGCCCAATCTCGTCAAAAGAGTCAATATGACCGAAAACATAAGGCTATGACTTTCGAGGTTGACGAGAAGGCTTATCTTCGGGTCACCCCTTTGAAGGGAACCCATCGTTTCGGTATCAAAGGCAAATTGGCTCCTCGTTACATTGGACCTTTTCGCATTCTTGCCAAACGAGGAGAAGTTGCCTACCAGTTGGAACTACCTCCGCACCTCTCCAGAGTTCATGATGTCTTCCACGTTTCTCAACTCAGGCGTTGCTTCTCGGATCCTATCCGTGAAGTGGACCACGAAACGCTTGATCTCCAAGATAATCTTACATATCGAGAGTACCCCGTTCGTATCCTCGATCAGGCCGAACGTACCACCCGACGTCATAATATCAAGTTTCTCAAGGTTCAATGGTCGCACCATTCTGAGGATGAAGGAACTTGGGAAAGGGAGGATCGTCTTCGACTTGAATATCCCGCCTTCTTCTCGGAGGAACCCAAATCTCGGGACGAGATTCTTTTGAGTGGGGGTGAGTTGTCACAACCTAGCTAGTCATGCATTAGAGTGTTGCATCATGTTTATTCTTTCATCAGAAACTTGAAATGAGGATGACAGAACCCCCAGTCCCCTCTGAAACCAACTAGGGTTACCAAAATAATTTTTCAATGAACCTGAAATGCCCTTCTAAAATGCCCATCATTTTTGCCTTGGTTCAGAACCTCTGTCAAAAATGGTGCACATTTTCCTAGGCCATCCTAGGGTTTTTGAATTAAATCATAAATATTTGAATTTGGGCATTTAAAATAATATAAAATATTTAAATGCTCAAATATCTCCAAACTAAAATGTTTCATGTTGGAAATAATCCAACTATGGGCCAGGAATAGTTTGGTGAATTTTGAAGTTGCCTAGGTATTTTATTAAATTCAACAAAGTTGCAGATATATTAAATAAAAACAGAAACAGAAGAAAAGGGGAAAACTTACCTGGGCTCCTCCACTGTGCGGCCCAGCCAG
>NW_021214808.1:0-1083 GCF_002162155.2 Triticum dicoccoides | reverse complement strand
GCTGGTGCCCTTGGCCCATATAGGCCAAGGTGCACCCCCTACAGCCCATGTGGCCCTCCGGGGCAGGTGGCCCCACCCGGTGGACCCCCGGGACCCTTCCGGTGGTCCCGGTACAATACCGGTGACCCCGAAACTTGTCCCGATGGCCGAAATACCACTTCCTATATATAATTCTTTACCTCCGGACCATTCCGGAACTCCTCGTGACGTCCGGGATCTCATTCGGGACTCCGAACAACATTCGGGTTACCGCATACTAATATCTCTATAACCCTAGCGTCACTGAACCTTAAGTGTGTAGACCCTACGGGTTCGGGAGACATGCAGACATGACCGAGATGACTCTCCGGTCAATAACCAACAGCGGGATCTGGATACCCATGTTGGCTCCCACATGTTCCACGATGATCTCATCGGATGAACCACGATGTCAAGGACTTAATCAATCCCGTATACAATTCTCTTTGTCTAGCGGTATGATACTTGCCCGAGATTCGATCGTCGGTATCCCGATACCTTGTTCAATCTCGTTACCGGCAAGTCTCTTTACTCATTCCGTAACACATCATCCCGTGATCAACTCCTTCGTCACATTGTGCACATTATGATGATGTTCTACCGAGTGGGCCCAGAGATACCTCTCCGTCACATGGAGTGACAAATCCCAGTCTCGATTCGTGCCAACCCAACAGACACTTTCGGAGATACCCGTAGTGTACCTTTATAGCCACCCAGTTACGTTGTGACGTTTGGCACACCCAAAGCACTCCTACGGTATCCGGGAGTTGCACAATCTCATGGTCTAAGGAAATGATACTTGACATTAGAAAAGCTTTAGCATACGAACTACACGATCTAGTGCTATGCTTAGGATTGGGTCTTGTCCATCACATCATTCTCCTAATGATGTGATCCCATTATCAACGACATCCAATGTCCATGGTCAGGAAACCGTAACCATCTATTGATCAACGAGCTAGTCAACTAGAGGCTTACTAGGGACATGGTGTTGTCTATGTATCCACACATGTATCTGAGTTTCCTATCAATACAATTCTAGCATGGATAATAAACGATTATCAT
>NW_021214807.1:0-908 GCF_002162155.2 Triticum dicoccoides | reverse complement strand
AGTGGTTTCACCAACCATCAACAATTGATGCTCCTTCTTGATTTCTACTTTCGCGGTGTCAAACATCGCGAATACCTCAAGGATCATCATATCTATCCCTGATATGTTATAGTTCATCATGAAGCTCTAACAGCTTGGTGGCAATGACTTTGGAGAACCATCACTGTCTTATCTGGAAGATCAACTCCCACTCGATTCAAATGATTGTTGTACTCAGACAATCTGAGCACAAGCTCAACAATTGAGCTTTTCTCCTTAGTTTGCAGGTTAAGAAAGTCATCGGAGGTCTTATACCTCTTGACATGGGCACGAGCCTGAAATCCCAATTTCAGCCCTCAAAACATCTCATATGTTTCGCGATGTTTCAAAAACGTCTTTGGTGCCTCAACTCTAAACCGTTTAACTGAACTATCACGTAGTTATCAAAACGTGTATGTCAGATTTTCGCAGCAACCACAGACATCGTTCGAGGTTCAGCACACTGAGCGGTGCATTAAGGACATAAGCCTTCTATGAAGCAATGAGGACAATCCTCAGTTTACGGACCTAGTCCGCATAATTGCTACTATCAACTTTCAACTAATTTTTCTCTAGGAACATATCTAAACAGTAGAACTATAGCGTGAGCTACGACATAATTTGCAAAAACCTTTTGACTATGTTCAGGATAATTAAGTTCATCTTATGAACTCCCACTCAGATAGACATCCCTCTAGTCATCTAAGTGATTACATGATCCGAGTCAAACTAGGCCGTGTCCGATCATCACGTGAGACGGACTAGTCATCATCGGTGAACATCTTCATGTTGATCGTATCTTCTATACGACTCATGTTCGACCTTTCGGTCTCCGTGTTCCGAGGCCATGTCTGTACATGCTAGGCTCGTCAAGTTAACCCTAAGTGTTT
>NW_021214806.1:0-2250 GCF_002162155.2 Triticum dicoccoides | reverse complement strand
AGCCCGCTTCGACGCCCACTGCAACCGCGGTGAGCTACGCCACCGTTTCCCCCTCTTCTCCCCCTCGTTCCCTCACCGTAGCCTCCTCCCCACCACGGCCGAACCTCCGCCGTCGCCGAGCTCGCCGTCGACGCAGCTCCGGTGACCATTTGGTCACCCCGGCGAGTCCAACGAGTTCGTAAGGCTCCATAGAGCATCCCTAGCGCCTCGCTTCGCTCGCCTTCGAGCTCCAACCCCGTTTCCGTGCACGACCGAACCCCGGCGGCCGCAGCCGAGCTCGCCGCCGTCGACTCCGGCCACCTCAAGCTCGGCCACCACCACCGTTCGACGCGCGGGAGCAAGAGCTCTCCAACGAGCCCAAGCACGGCCTCGCCCGTGCCCTGTAGCGCGATTCCGCATCGCGCCGCCGTCTCGGGCCTCGCCGGCGTCATGTCGCCGGTGGGTTTGACCCACTTTGACCACGGCAGGACCCCCCCTGAGTCCCTGACAGGTGGGCCCAGCCCTGTAGCTAATTAGGATTAGTGCTAACCACTGTTAGTTAACCCCCTAACACTGACCAGTGGGCCCCAGCGCCACTAACCCCTAATTAGGATTAAACTAACCCTGTTTAACCCCCCAGTCACTGACGTGTGGACCCCACACGTCAGGTTTGACTCCAGCCAGCCACAGTTGACCACTGACGTCATGCTGACGTCATGCTGGCGCAATATTTATATTTCTGGATTTAATTTAAATCAGGAATTCCAGAATATTATTTAAACTTTAAAAATTCATAACTTTTATTCTGTAACTCCAAATTGGACAAATTATATATGAAAAATGATCAGAAAAATCCAAGCTATCCATCTGTACTATTTTCATGCATGATCAAACAAGTTAAATTGATGTTTTAAGCAGAACAAGGAAAAGCACTTTAAAAGGCCATATTTGAATTTGAAATTTGAATCCTTGATTCAAATTTGTTCAAACCCTTCTGGTTTTAGTTGCATTAGCCCAACACACTCATATTGCCATGTTTCATGCATGCATCATATTGTTGCACATTGTTTGGTGATGGTTGTGTGTCGGTGTCCTTTGCGACAGGTTCTGCCTCTGAGGAGTACCGTGATTACCCTAACGAAGAACCGTATCAGTGCATCAAACCATCAGGCAAGCAACCAACCATTTGATCATATCGATACAATCCCATGTTCTCGCTCCTGCTCTCTTTTACTGCATTAAGACAACGCGTTTCAAACTGCTGTGTGCTACGGTAGTTGAACCCATTTCCTCTGCATGACCTGTCATTGCCACAGTAACTAGATGAAACCCACTAGCATGTGTAGGAGTTGATTGAGCCATATGTATGTGTTGTTCCTACCTTGCTATGCCTGCTATGCTTAGAGTCGTGTCAGGTCTGGTTCATCTGGGTGATGGCTAGAGTGAAATGATTATGTCGGAAATGAGAGTGGTGTGGTGAACACGATTTGGTAAAGGTATCGATGAGAGGCCATGTAGGAGTACATGGTGGGTTGTTTCATTGAAGCCGACCTTAAGCACTGAGATCTGTATGTGTGATTTAAGATACAACTACTACCATGCATTGGGCCCTGAAATATGACCCCACTCGACTTCTTATTCACCCTAGCTCTCTGTCCAGGAGTTGCAAGTAGTTTCTGGTGTTTGTAGCCTATTGGAGGCCGTGGACAGCGCTGACCGTAGGGGTGGGCTGTGATGCGGTAGGTACGTGGCCGAGTGTACCGAATACCCGTTAGGTATCTCGGTAACCCTGTTCACATCGTTCGGGGCCGTATGGGAAACCTCGGCCGGACTCCCTGCGGATGGAACCTGAATAGGCGATAAACCTGGACTAGAGGCTTAAGTGTTTAGGTAGGTCGTGGTCTACACCCACGTCGGCTTTCGCTTGAAGTCTGCCGAGCACATATCGTGTGCAGACGCTAAGTGGTGGAAACATGTATGAAGAAGTACACCCCTGCAGGGTTATCATAATCTATTCGAATAGCCGCGTCCGCGGTAAAGGACTACTTGGTTGCCTATACAGTTCATAGACAAGTAAATGGAAACTGCTAAAAGCCTCAAGATAAGTGTGAGTGCCGAGGATGGCTCTTCCGTAGGAAGACGGAGGTGGATCCTCGGTAGTGTATTGAAGTGGTGAGTAGTGGACTCGTGTGCGCAAAACCATTTCAAGTTGGAGTATCGTAGGATAGTCTAGCCAAGAGTCAAAGCTGGCTTGCTGCAATAACTCCACCA
>NW_021214805.1:0-826 GCF_002162155.2 Triticum dicoccoides | reverse complement strand
CTGAAGGGGAGAAAAGACTTGGAGATGTCAAGCGCCATTTCATTCTATGGCAAAAGAAGTTTATCAAGTTTCCAGGCGAGGCGCCAAGGACAACAAGTCCACCCCCCTACGGTGGTGGTGGTGGCGGTGGCGGTGGTGGTGGTGGTGGTGGTGGTGGCGGTTCACCTACACCTCCGTCACGTCAGCCGACGCCACCCCCCAGTCCACAACGTCCGGCGGGTGATCAGCCGCCGCCCCCCAGTCCTCGTCCGGCGGGTGATCAGACGCCGCCCCCCAATCCACCTCCGGCAAAGAAGCAGAAGCAGTCCTGGATTATTAACCCGGACCCTTATGTACCTAAGACCACGAAGGTACCGGAGCCATCACTGAAGCCTCTCCCCACAAGGCCTTGGGAACGTAGTGCCGAGGAAGTCGACGCGGCCGCAGCTGCTGATTTGGAGAAATGGAAGGCGGACTGCAAGAAGAAAAGAGAGCCCGAGCCCAAGCCAGTATTTTCTGATGAGCAAAAGAAGTGGGCTAAGTCATTTTTGAGCACACCGTCCCAAGCCGCGAAGAATCTGCCTAACGACTATGCACGTGAACTTCGCAGGCAGGCACTCATGTTCAAGGAGAACAAAGAGCGGGAGAAGGCCGAAAGTAAAAAAAGCGGGAAACAAGTTGCCCAGCTCGGGGAACAAAGTAAACAATCGATTGCCCCGCTTATAGTGGAAGCCTTCTGTCCGGATGCCCCCGAGATCATACAAGCTGCGGCAGCACAGGGATTGACTGTAACGAGTGCCAGAGAACAAGCGGCCAACTTAGGTATTACTCTTCGTGAACTGTTAGG
>NW_021214804.1:0-975 GCF_002162155.2 Triticum dicoccoides | reverse complement strand
GACCCCAAAACAGTGAGTAATAGTCCACGAAACGGGCCAGAATCGGCCAAATCTGTGAGTGTTGATGACCGACACGCAAGCGCACCTTGGGGTTCAACAACTACGGAAATAGCTTTAGGGCCAAAAAACGGTGAGTAATAGTCCACGAAACGGGCCAGAATCGGCCAAATCTATGAGTGTTGATGACCGACACGTAAGCGCACCTTGGGGCTCAACAACTATGCAAATCACTTTGGGGCCCTAAAACAGTGAGTAATAGTCCACGAAACGGGTCAGAATCTGCCAAAACCGTGAGTGTTGATGACCGAAACATAAATGCACCTCAGGGTTCGTTAATCGTGGAAATCACTCCGGGACCGCAAAACAGTGAGTAATAGTCCATGAAACGGGCCAGAATCGGCCAAAACTGTGAGTGTTGATGACCGATACGTAAGCGCATATATGGGTTCAACAACTATGGAAATTGCTTTGGGGCTCAAAACCGGTGAGTAATAGTCCACGAAACAGGTCAGAATCGGCCAAAACCGCGAGTGTTGATGGCCGAAACATAAACGCACCCCAGGGTTCGTTAATCCTGGAAACCTATTCGGGACCCCAAAACAGGGAGTAATAGTCCATGAAATGGTCCAGAATCGGCCAAATCTGTGAGTGTTGATGACCGACAGATAAGCGCGCCTTGGGGTTCAACAACTATGGAAATTCGTTGGGGGCCCAAAAACGGTGAGTAATAGTCCACGAAATGGGTCAGAATCGGCCAAAACCGCTAGTGTTGATGACTAAAACGTAAACGCACCCCAAGGTTCATTAATCGTGGAAATCACTCCAGGACCCCAAAAGAGTGAGTAATAGTCCACGAAACGGGGCAGAATCGACCAAAACTGTGAGTGATGATGACCGACATGTAAGCGCACCTTGGGGTTCAATAACAATGGAAATCGCTTTGGGGCCCCAAAACGGTGAGTAATAGTCCACGAA
>NW_021214803.1:0-1035 GCF_002162155.2 Triticum dicoccoides | reverse complement strand
AGAACTAGGGTGAATAAGAAGCCGAGAGGGTCCATTGGTTTCGGGCCCAATGCATGGTAGTAGCTGTATCTTAAATCACACATACAGATCTCAGTGCTTAAGGTCGGCTTCAATGAAACAACCCACCATGTACTCCTACATGGCCTCTCATCGATACCTTTACCAAATCGTGTTCACCACACCACTCTCATTACCGACATAATCATTTCACTCTAGCCCATCACCCAGATGAACCAGACCTGACACGACTCTAAGCATAGCAGGCATAGCAAGGTAGGAACAACACATACATATGGCTCATACAACTCCTACACATGCTAGTGGGTTTCATCTAGTTACTGTGGCAATGACAGGTCATGCAGAGGAAATGGGTTCAACTACCGTAGCACACAGCAGTTTGAAACGCGTTGTCTTAATGCAGTAAAAGAGAGTAGGAGCGAGAACATGGGATTGTATCGATATGATCAAATGGTTGGTTGCTTGCCTGATGGGTCGATGCACTGATACGGTTCTTCGTTAGGGTAATCACGGTACTCCTCGGAGGCAGAACCTGTCGCAAAGGACACCGATACACAACCATCACCAAACAGTGTGCAACAATATGATGCATGCATGAAACATGGCAATATGAGTGTGTTGGGCTAATGCAACTAAGACCAGAAGGGTTTGAACCAATTTGAATCAAAGATTCAAATTTCAAACTCAAACATGGCCTTTTAAAGTGCTTTTCCTTGTTCTGCATTAAACATCAAGTTAACTTGTTTAGTCATGCATGAAAATAGTACAGATGGATAGATTGGATTTTTCTGATCATTTTTCATATATAATTTGTCTGATTTGGAGTTACAGAATAAAAGTTATGAATTTTTGAAGTTTAAATAATATTCTGGAATTTCCTGATTTAATTAAATCCAGAAATATATATATTGCGCCAGCATGACGTCAGCATGACGTCAGCGGTCAACTGCGGCTGGCTGGGGTCAAACCTGACGTGTGGGGTCCACACGTCAGTGACAGGGGGGTTTAACAGGGTTA
>NW_021214802.1:0-1026 GCF_002162155.2 Triticum dicoccoides | reverse complement strand
AAAATCAGGAAGTTGGAGTAAAGGAGCATGTGTCAACTTATCTTTCAATACCGTGAAGGCTTCTTCCTGTGCGGTACCCCAAAGAAAAGGCACATCTTTCTTTGTAAGCTCATTGAGAGGTGCAGCAATGGTGCTGAAATCTCTCACAAAACGCCTATAGAATCCAGCGAGGCCAAGAAAACTCCTCACTTGTGTGACCGTTTTGGGCTGCGGCTAACTCTCAATAGCTTCAATCTTGGCTTTATCAACTTCAATTCCCTGTGGAGTAACAACATAGCCAAGAAAAGATACTCGGTCGGTGCAAAAGGTGCACTTCCCAAGGTTACCAAACAAACGTGCATCACGTAGAGCAATAAAAACAGCACGTAAATGTTCCAAATGTTCTTCCAAAGATCTGCTATAAATCAATATGTCATCAAAGTAAACTACCACAAATCGTCCAATGAAAGCCCGTAAAACTTCGTTCATTAATCTCATGAAAGTACTAGGTGCATTAGTTAACCCAAAAGGCATGACTAACCACTCATACAATCCAAACTTAGTTTTAAATGCTGTTTTCCATTCATCTCCCAATTTCATACGAATTTGATGGTAGCCACTAAGCAAATCAACTTTGGAGGATATTGTAGAGCCACTCAATTCATCAAGCATATCATCTAGCCTAGGAATAGGATGACGATAACGAATAGTAATATTATTAATGCCTCTACAATCAACACACATACGTGATGTACCATCCTTTTTCGGCACTAGAATAATAGGAACAGCACAAGGACTAAGGGATTCGCGTATATAACCTTTGTCGAGAAGCTCTTGTACTTGGCGCATAATCTCCTTCGTCTCCTCTGGATTGGTACGGTATGGTGCACGGTTTGGCAGTGAAGCACCGGGAATTAAGTCAATCTGATGCTCAATCCCTCGAATAGGCGGTAATCCCGGTGGCACGTCTTGTGGAAAGACGTCAGCGAACTCCTGCAAAATGTTAGTGACAGCAGGAGGCAAAGAGGAAGGCACGTCCTCGAATGA
>NW_021214801.1:0-1639 GCF_002162155.2 Triticum dicoccoides | reverse complement strand
CAAACACAACATGTTTTCTACCCTTATCTCCAGCAAGTTTATATTTAGCATTCATACGCTCAATGTTTTCCTTAGTTAACTCATGCATTTTTAAAATTAATTCAGCACGTTGTTTAGCATCAAAATTAACCTTCTCCGAAGATGGAAGAGGCAACAAATCAATAGGTGCACGAGGTAGGAAACCATACACAACTTCAAAAGGGCACATCTTAGTAGTAGAATGCAATGAACGATTATAAGCAAATTCAATATGAGGCAAGCATTCCTCCCACATTTTCTTATTATTCTTCAAAACAGCCCTAAGCATAGTAGACAACGTTCTATTGACTACTTCAGTTTGTCCATCAGTTTGGGGGTGACAAGTAGTACTAAAAAGTAGTTTAGTCCCCAACTTAGCCCATAAACATCTCCAAAAGTGGCTAAGAAATTTAGTATCACGATCTGAAACAATAGTTTTTGGCACACCATGCAAGCGAATAATTTCACGAAAGAACAAATCAGCAACATTAACAGCGTCATCGCTTTTATGACATGGTATAAAGTGTGCCATTTTCGAGAATCTATCCACGACAACAAATATGATATCCCTCCCCTTCTTTGTTCGAGGTAAACCTAAAACAAAGTCCATAGATATATCCTCCCAAGGAACACTAGGTACAGGCAAAGGCATATATAAACCATGAGGATTGAGTCGTGACTTAGCTTTTTGACATGTAGTGCAGCGAGCAATAAAACGCTCAACATCCCGTCTCATCTTTGGCCAAAAGAAATGTGTAGCAAGTACGTCCTCCGTCTTCTTCACGCCAAAGTGTCCCATTAATCCTCCTCCATGCGCCTCCTGCAACAACAAAAGACGAACGGAGCTAGCTGGAATGCATAGCTTGTTAGCACGAAACACAAATCCATCGTTAACAACAAACTTGTTCCACATTCTTCCTTCTTTACAATTCTGCATTACATCTTTAAAATCAGCATCATGCACATATTGATCTTTGATGGTCTCCAAACCAAATATTTTGAAGTCAAGTTGTGAAAGCATAGTATAGCGACGAGACAATGCATCAGCAATAACATTTTCTTTTCCCTTCTTGTGTTTAATGACATAAGGGTAAGTCTCAATGAATTCAACCCATTTAGCATGTCTACGATTCAGTTTAGCTTGACTTTTAATATGTTTCAAAGATTCATGATCAGAATGTATAAAAAATTCTTTGGGCCATAAATAATGTTGCCATGTTTCTAAAGTCCGAACAAGAGCATATAATTATTTATCATAAGTAGAATAATTCAGACTAGGCCCACTCAATTTTTCAGAAAAGTATGCAACAGGTTTGCCATCTTGTAATAACACACCTCCTAATCCAATTCCACTAGCATCACATTCAAGCTCAAAAGTCTTATTAAAATCAGGAAGTTGGAGTAAAGGAGCATGTGTCAACTTATCTTTCAATACCGTGAAGGCTTCTTCCTGTGCGGTACCCCAAAGAAAAGGCACATCTTTCTTTGTAAGCTCATTGAGAGGTGCAGCAATGGTGCTAAAATCTCTCACAAAACGCCTATAGAATCCAGCGAGGCCAAGAAAACTCCTCACTTGTGTGACCGTTTTGGGCTGCGGCCAACTCTCAATAGCTTCAATCTT
>NW_021214800.1:0-1240 GCF_002162155.2 Triticum dicoccoides | reverse complement strand
AGGCCCATGTAATTTCGAAATACATAAGTATAGGCTATTTTTAGAGTCCGTATGTGTGGGGAAACAAGAGATAGGGTTGATTTCGGACCCCTCCACCAAGGGCCACGAAATTCCCCCCTCTTCCTCCATATATACAGCCCTTAGGGCATCGTTTAGACTTTGGGTTTTGTTTAGATTAAAAGTTCGCCATAGCTGCAACTTCGCGTACTTCGTTTGTGTTCAACGACCAGACAAAGGCGTCACAGAACCCCACCTTGATCAATAAAGCTTTCATCTTATATTCGCAATATCCAGATTGCAATCTTAGTTTCTTACTTGTTCTTCGTTTGCTCGCAGGAAACAGACCCTCGTGGTCAGGTTGATCGTGCTCCGGCGTGGTCAATAACCTCTCGGAGTTGGTTTAGCGATTGCTAAGGCGCGATGTCCTCGCACGTTCGTAGTCGGATCGTCAAACTCGACTTCCACCAAAGCGAAATCCACCATCTCATCGAAAGACGGGACACCTCCGCCTCTATCACGAACCAATCACTATAGCTTCAAGATGAAAGGGAAGGAATATGTGCTACGACCTATGTCTCCTAGTCAAGTGATAGCGGACAAGCAAGCCACCCACCATAGAGAGACGAGTGAGAAAGTGAGCCACCAAAAAGTGAGTGAGAGCCACAAGCCAAACTTGAGCGCCTCTTCGCCTAGAGAGAAAAACCTCATACTATTTGCCACCAAAAGTGAGATGAGAGAAGTGTGTGAGAACCCATCGAGTGTGATGCACTTTGTCCTTGTGTGCAAGGATGGCGAACCAAAAACTAACACCATTCACGAGCTACCTTTGGTGTTTCAATCTCTTTTGCAGGAATTTCAAGATGTTTTCCCCGATGAACTGCCTCTGGGTCTACCTCCTCTACGAGGCATTGAGCATCGAATTGACCTCATCCCCGGAGTGCGACTTCCAAACAAAGCCCCCTACCGTGCCAATCCCGAAGAAACCAAGGAGATTCAACGGCAAGTACAACAACTAATCGACAACGGTCAAGTACGTGAAAGCTTAAGCCCTTGTGCCGTTCCCGTTATACTTGTGCCTAAGCCCGATGGAAGTTTCCGCTTGTGTTCCGATTGTAGACCTATAAATGCTATCACCGTTCGCTATAGGCATCCCATTCCTCGCTTAGATGACATGCTTGATGAACTTAGTGGAGCCAACTTTTTCTCAAAAATAGATCTTAAAAGTGGCTATTATCAAATC